>NW_010413219.1:35455-42233 GCF_000710305.1 Buceros rhinoceros silvestris | reverse complement strand
TGGCAGCTGCCACTTGCAGGCTGCTTCTTTGCCAGACTCTTGCATCCTCCTGGTCTTGTAATTCACCCGCCTCAGCCTCCTGCACTTCCTCCTGAGGTAACTGTACTGCAGGTAGAGAACCAGAAGCACTTGCAGAGTCCTGTGTCTCAGCATCTGGCTCAATTCTAGCTGCATTGGTGGCACAAGCTCCCTCTTCCTCCTCCTGAGGAGAAAAGGCTGGAGTCTCAGGAAACCTGCCACTTTCAAAAGAAGAACACCGCACTTCCACTGAGGAATGTCGCACAGTCGCACTTTCATTGCAAGAACTGTCTGCCCCTTCCACGTCACTCTCCCCTTCTGGACGGGTACTGGCCTCACTGACACTTTCTGTGCGAGCAGGATCACTCTGCTCTGTTTCTGATGACATCTGGGAAGGTTCAGACCCTTGATCAATGGATTCAGTTTCACTAACACCTCTCCTGGTCCCAGCAGCAGCAGCATCAACAGCTCCTGCGTCCGCACTGCTCGGAGGTTGCTCTGCCTCCCGAGTGGCACACAACTCGCTGCCAGCCTCGTCTGCTGGTGTTTCACTTTGAGAACCTTGCAGGCCTTCACCTCCTGCTACCTGTGATGTTGGAAGCGCTGGAAGAGTCTCTTGCTGGTCATCACTTGACGGCAAAGGAGCTTCAGAGGCTGAAACATTTTCATTCTCTGCAGGCCCTTGTATTACCTGATCTGATGAGTCAATTAAACCATTTCTTTCAACATTTCTTGTAGCACCATTAAGCATCACTAAACCACCATCATCTTCCAAGGAAGATGGAAAACCCAGGTCTTGATGTAGCTCGTGCTCCTCTTCATCTGAGTCAATGTGAAGCATAGCATTAAGTCTGGTGTCAGTAGGGAAGCTACTCCTCAGTTTTGGGGAGGCTCCACGTGGACGCTCACTACAGGTCGATGTCCCAGGTCTGGGACGATTATTGTGTTCTATTGCATCCAGATAGTCATTTAGTGAGTCCTGGCGACCTCTGATAGGTGATGATCTTGAAGCAGAGGTTACATCATCCTGGTCTGTTTCCAGAGTTGTACTAGTCCTTAAAGGGTGTCTCAGGATTGCTTCTCCAGAAGATTCCTCAAGGACCGGACCATTGGAACACACTGTGGACGTATCGTGATGTCCTGCTGGCATGTCCTCATCATCAGAGGGGCTCCCCAAGTCTCCATTTACAGAGTTCACTCCTAGCAAAGTGCCAACTGTTTCTGGTGAAGCATCTGCAGACACACAAAGACTGAATGTGAAACACAATACAGTTTGTTCTACGTTTTGTCTGCATCACAGAAGTGACATAAAAACACACATCTTTCAAGATGTTTGCTTATTTCAAGCAGACAACTAAGGGAACAAAACATAATTAAAATAACAGAGGCATCTACAGCTTTATAACAGCAATTACAAAACTTTCTCTGTATAAGTCTATACTACTTTGTAGGATATAGTAAATTTAAGGTGTGTGCAGTATGACTTTAAAGGATTTCATTTTCCTTTCAAAAGGCAGAGCACTGCCAAATGGCCAGTACAACCAGGCTTACAACCAAGGGAACAGTTTTCTACAGCATTCTCTCTTGTATATGAAAGTAGGACTTATACAAAGCCAATCACTGACACCCACTGTCATTACACCATTAGCAGCAAGCAAGTCAGCATCTGAGATCACAGGAAGACTCACAAATTGTATACAGGTATCAAATTTTATGCACAATATTTATTTTGAGTTAATTTATAGGACTTGCCACTGTAAGGAACGGGAATCTACTTAAGTAAGGTTCACATGATTTTAGGTATGCTATGGCAATACATAGAAAAAGGAGATAAAAACAAGCCATCTCATTCGAGAGATGAGATGTTAACTCCCCACATGGAAATTAAACAGGCATAGAGTTGAGTAATCCAGCTGTAAGTGTCTGTATACATCTGCAAGAAACCTAACAGTGAAGTCAGTGAACGAGAGTGCCTACCAACAAACAGGACTTCAAACAGAAGCATTTTTTAAATGGCAACAGAACAAAAATATTAGTAAGATACAGGACTACCCTGGCTATATGGCAACTGTACCAACCATCTTCTAATTGCCTTCAGAACAAGAAAAAAGGGACGTAAAAGAATTCCCTAACAAAAGGATGTGTTCTCATGACGGTAACAGAGATTCTTGGTTCTAAGCAGGGCAGAGTCCCCTGGAAAGGGACAGGGCAGGTAGAATCTTACTTGCAACTGCTTATCTCAGCCAGAGGCGTTACAGAGTGAAGACTTTACAATGCAAAGAGAAACAATGAATTTGATCACCCAATCTATCCCATAAAATGAGAATCGTAAGCAGATTCATTTAAAAGTCTAACAAAAGAGGAAAACAATATGGTAAGTGCTGGTGTTTTGGAATCACCATCTCCAAAGCAGTACCCGACGTATCTAAACTTTGAATCTCAATACAAAAATCTGTAACAGAAGCACAGTACACAAATGTGAAAATGTATTATCACAGAAAATCCTAGCAATAGGAATACATAGAAACTCGCTCCATACAACTATCCGAAGATCCAGATCCAAGTTCTCACCTTCGTGAACAGAAGATGTGATTTCCACTTTGAACTGGAGATATCCACTCACATGATCAGCTGGGAGCCTTCTGCCAAGATTATAGCTGAGAACCTGGTCTCTGCAGAAGAAAAAAAAAAGATACTGTGTTTTTTAAAAATTTTAACTGGTTTTATTTTTCCAGTATTTTGTATCAGAGACTCCTACCAGATCAGCATCAGTGTGGTAGAAGATAATTTCTGTTACAATATTAAAATCAGCCACATACTCAGGCTTGCATGGAAAACACAAACACCAATGATGGTGTAAAATACCTTCTGTTAACAGATAAAATAACCTAACAAACTACTTTTGATCATTTCCAAATACAGATTGTGCCCCAACAATTCTTACACATCCCTAAATCTCTTCTTAAGTTCTAAAGAAACAAAACTGCAACGGATCCCTTTCCCCTAACTTCCTCCTCCGCCCAACCCAAAGTACGTTTTAGAATTAAAAAAAAACTTTTCATTTTCCAAAATCTTCTGTCCCCTTGTGGTTTTTACTACATACAAAATTCCCAGAGAGTTTCTTCACTTTTAGTTCTCGTTCAATAAATCACTTTTGCATTTCTAGTTAAAAACACTATTAATGCTTGGATTTAACTTCAAATATGTTCTTACGAGCTAGTGAATTCAGTGGGACTCAGACTAGACTACGCACTTTTAAACAGCTTGAGCCTTAGGGTCAGATCCTAAGGTTATACACTCCTATTAGGCACCTCCAGAAGTCACAGCCCTGGCTCTCTTTAGCACGGCTGGGACAGCTGAAGGGAGAGGATGGAGCTCCTGAAGACCTCCACAGGAAATTGTTGATATTTATGCAAATAAATTTATATTGGTATAAACACCTTTCCTTTACTGGGAGCTCTTCCTAGTATAATATCAGTGCCAGACTAAAGCAAGTGCAAGGTCATTAGTGAAATAAGCTGCAGCACTTTGCATCCAAACATCAATTTTTAGCAAAAAAGGTCGACAACATAAGGCAAAGCAGCTTCCTCACTGCTCTGTAGGCTACAGTACATCAAATTATTAGAGTAGTGTCTCCAGCATCTGTCCCAGATTCGTCACTCCGCACTCCAGCTACAGTTCTTCAGCTAGACTTGGGGTATATTCAAAAGATTGCATTTTTTACATTTACATTTGCAGTTTTTACATAAGGTTTATATCACTCCAGGCCATTGGAGAAATCTGCGACATGAATAATGTCTGCTCTGTATTCAGCTGAATCAAAACTAGACAATTTGTCATGACCATTTATCCTATTTTCCATGAAATTTAAAGCCACTGGTCATTTTGCTACTCAAACTTGTGAGCTATGACGACAGCTAAAAGTGGGGCAGAAGTTTAGCTCAGTCTGTCTGAAAGCGGCTGGTTCTGATCTTCACCTTTTCATTCATTCACACTGATCCTTAATACAGGGACGAGCAAGTTAAGCATACGGTGTACTGTAAGACTTCGTTCGTGTAATTTCGGAAGTTCACATGTTAAACCAGTAGAGAATTTCAATTGGTATCAGAAAAATGAAGATGTTTGGATTGCTTGACCAAAAACAAAATACAAGAGAATTAGCAGCTGATTGGCTGTTTAGCACATTTTTACTTCACTTCCCTATTAACCACTCCTTTACTTTGCCAAACTTCCAGTGAAACACTGTCTGTCTTTATGATGTCCAGGAAAAAGGAACCCTGACAACTGATTGGCATGCAAAGATTGAAAATAGACAAATAGACTACAGATGAAGAGGCAAAATTGATTTAACGTCTTTTCCGACAGCAGTATGGCAAAACCGAACTGAACACTTACCTATATTCTTCAAACATATTTATTATACAACCCTCCCTTTCCTAAAAGGATTTGATACATCAAATACACAGAACTGAAATACAGAGAAGAAAACAGGAAATGTCTCCCAGAATGTTTGAAAACAAAAAAAAAAAAAAAAAAAAAAAAAAAAAAAAAAAAAAAAAACAAAACCAAAAAACAACACAGACAAGAGCTGATGAACACAACAAAGAGGTGATTCCCAGACCTCACAGGACTGGAAACCCCAGAGAAGAAAAACGTTTTGGAGTTTAGCAGGGAAATGAACACCTTGAACTAGGTTTGGAAACCAGTCTGTATCACGACACTATTTTTGAGTGTATATCAGCACGCAAATTTATTAGAAAAAGCTGCTCGCTTCACTTATCACAATTTGTTGAAACTGAAAGATGAAGTATCTCTTAGAAAAGTTTGATTGTACTTGAATACCACTGTAAAACAAACAGGCAGGCTTTTTTATTTTTAAATAAATTCTGTGTCAGAAGACTACATCATCAAAATTTTAAGCTACTCCTACAATATTATTCTTACTTTACTTACCAGTAACCACCAATTTGGTAACTTAAAGCTGAAAACTGTTTTCAAATTTAATTTGGCTTTCTTCACTTACGTAACTTGTTACTTTGAAGGGAGTATCTGTGAAAAAGGAGGCCAGCTGTTTATACCCTGCTTTTTGTGCCAAAGTGTGATGACACCGCCATGCACTTAAAACTTTCACATCTTACTTCACCATCACTTCTCAAGGGCCTCAGCCAGCGGCCTTTCAAAGTTAATGGAAACCGTTAACTGTAGCAGACCTTGAGTTAGGTCCTATACAAAACACATTTGAATAATTCAGTTCCTCCCACTGTCTTTCAAGGAATTTTTTTCTAATTTGTCAAATATAACATATATATGCATAAGATGTTAATAAAATAAACTCTACAATTGCTGCACTGTCTTAGATGCAAAATGGTATTTTTGCATGCACTGCTGAATCTCCTGAAAACCTCCAGCCATTTGCTTCACATCTGCAACGTATCACAGTGCCCCATTACCAAGTCTTGGGCTCTTCTCAGTGCGTACGATTGAACGAAGGTCTCACTGGATCATCCACTTGGACTATGTTGTGGTCCCCACCAGAAACCACCATGAAGTATAGAACATCTTAGAAGCTTCTAAGAGTCTTGCATCTTTATCTCTGAACAGTCAGCTATCAAAAAAGGAACTCAATTTTTTTTCATAGAGTACAACAGGTGAATTTTCAGCCCCACCAGTGTGCTACTCATAGTGAAAGGCAATTTTAATTGCGTTAGTACCACCAGCACTCTGAAAAATAAGGAGTTCTGCCCAATTAGCTGAACAAATATTAAATCTCCGATCATTAAACTGACAATTAAAAATACTTGAACTGTAAAAGAAGTGAGACAATAAAACCTGCTTCTTCTAAAAGGTTTGCACACTATCGGGTAATATTGTAGTAATGCCTTGCTTCTTAACCAGCTAGCCAGAGGGTAACAGGTTTTTTGCAAGGGTAACATTTTTTGTGTAAAGAAACCATGCTGAAAACAAATTACAGACACACGTGTACACAAACATGGGTACATGCATTCAGAACAGAGTTAGAAACACTGACATCTTCCAGTTAGACAATAAGGCTATTACAATTTCTACTCAATTTCTTAGTACAGATTCAGCAGAAATTTGCTGTTCGATGGAACCGGTATCCACTGATCGATGGAAGTAAGCATTAAGAATGTATTAATTTACCCAATTGCGTGTCTCTCCAAGAGTCTCTGAACTGGTATGGTTAACTTCCCAAGAAAGCGCTTGATGATCGGACGGCTCTTGGCAAATTTGTCTTTAACCTCAATTTCCAGGACATCTGTTAGAAGTGCAACAAAAGAATATTTCTGGAAGGAAAGAACATATTTAACACCATATCAATATACCTTTATTCAGAAAGTATATGCATCATTACTACTAGCGTGCAGCGAACTGCAGAAGCAGTGATCAATGACAGCAGTTTCCACATTGCAAAATAATGGAAAAGTAAGAATCCCTGTTGTACTCTATCAGGTTACGGGAGAACAGCCACGTTAACAAAAGAGGAAGGAGGAAAGTGTCTCACTCTAGGCTGCGCTTAGTGAACTTCCAACACCATGCTTGGCATTAATTTTTTGCATGCACAACAGGAACTCCAAAGGGCAATGTGCATACAGTATATTCAGGAGCAATAAGTAACTAAAGGAAGACAATTTCCTACAGATTTTTGCCCCAAAATTCACAAAGCTTTTCAGTAAGCTCCTGCAGAACCTTCTTCTGTGCCTGGGGCCTTTAAACAACATGGTGTTGATTTATAAAAGAT
>NW_010413219.1:8827-35314 GCF_000710305.1 Buceros rhinoceros silvestris | reverse complement strand
TTCCCTACAAAGGAACACTATCGCAGTTACCCTCTTCATCAATTTGCAAGCAGTTTATGAATATTTCATCACCAAGATCTGTGCTGCTCTGTCAAGTCTGCCTGAAGATGGCCAAGAGATTCAAAAGTGGTACAGGGCAAATATGAGCAGGCATGCTGGCAGACACATGCACATGTACACAGTGCAGGAAACAAATTCCCTTAGGAAAGCAAGCTTAAGAACCAAAGATTTTTATTTTTTGTCTAGATTTTAAGATATTTCAAATAAACAAACAAAAAAGTATGGTATAACCTACTCAGAAAAGCTGAGGCCATCTGGTTATATTTCTGCTATCTGGTATCTTTAAGACCTCTCAGCAAATCACAGCCTAAGTACAAAACTTAATATGCATCTGGGTAGATAGCTAAAGATGTACGGAACAACAAACAAAAGAAGGAACAACTCTTCAGTTTAGCTGTAGACACCAGCTAAATATATGAAAAAACAGCTATTAAATTGGGTCAGGAATAAAAACACTTCCTCACATTGGGCAAATGACAGAGCCAGGATCCTGTGTCAAACAGAAAAATTTAAAATTTGTCACTCTCAGTTTGCTATCAAATTGCAAATTATTTTGCAGAAAGGAGTAGATGTCAACCAGGATCAATTGTGCACCACCAGGACAACGTACATAATGGGATCATAAGGTGCTGTCAGAGCAATGCTATAGGGAGGACTCAGCAGCTAAAGGAAGCTGATACAACACGTGCACCAGTGTACATTATCATTTTTCTAATAAGCTTCGAAACCAAGGAGAATTGGAGAAGAAAAAAGGGGGAAAATAAGAGTAGATTTTCTTTCTGTCTGCTGGATAGATGGATGGACAGGCAGGAAGATGGAAGAATCAATTTAGAGATTAGAACTCTGATTTTTTTAAGACTTTAATACTTCCACACATCTACAGGCTTTCCCTCAACCAAACTCCCCAGAACAGTGCGAATGGTGGCCTTGATCTTTTCTGCTTTACTGCTTGTTCAGTTTGATTATGATTTGTGGGAACACTTCCCAAAGCCCACTTGATTTTCCCATCTTCCTAAAGAACATATTAACAATCATCAAACACAGTACAGGCACCTGCTCCTTACTAAAAAGGCGCAGATCAAGAACGCTGCCTGCCATCCCTGAAAGAGTTATGGACTTGTGTCGGTATTTTGTTTCCCATATAAACATTTCTCTTCCAAGCCACAGCCTGGCTCTTCCATGCTCAAGGATAGTTGTGGGACTAAGCTCCTTCTCAGACACCTGCACAGCTCACCCAGTACAAAACACATCTGGAAAACCGGCTTCTGCCAAACTGCCTTTTTTTCCGCCCTCGCTGAATGGTGGTGCAATGCCTCCCTAGGCTGTTCTTCCTACAGCAGCACAGACAGATGCTACATCAAAGAGCATCCCCTCTGACTGACAAAACCAAGAGCTTGCCACCTGCTATGCACAATATCATTTCCAAACGAATAGTTGCTGCAGTCACTGAGCATAAATGCTTAAAATAAATGAGCCTTAAGTACCTTTTGTTAAAGAGTCTTCTCACAACACAGCATCTATTTTAATTAGTTCTGCAATTTCAAGAAATCGACAGGGCTATTGGATGAGTTCAACTCTTGTTAGCAAAGAACAGAATGAAAACCTTCAGCTTCGATACACAGCTGATACACACAGATGATCACTGCTTCTATCCAACAACAGGGCTCCTAAAATCATTACAATTCTGTGTCATTTAAATAATTACTTACGAAATAAGCTCACAACCTTCAGAAAGTATGGACTAACGCACAAAGAGAAAATACAAGCTTGGTACGCAGGATCAGCTGGCAGACAACTCTCAAAAGCGATACATTACCTCTCTGTGCCAGATGGGATTAGTTGTGTTACTGATGATAGTTGACCTTCGCTCCTGGCCATGATGAGCAAAGGTAGGAAATGTACTTTTCTTGCCTGGCTGAATAGACATCTTTAGATAAGGATCAGGGTTGAAGAACATGCCTTTTTTAAGTCCAACTGCTCTAATATCTATAAAGCAAAACAAAAAGGAAGGAAGGAAAAAGGAATTGAGTAAATTAAAGTCAGTTCACAAAGTAGTACATTCCTGAAATATTACCTAGGAAATCAATTCACCATAAACTACTAAATAAAGTAATTTATTCAGATGTTAACTGGATCCAGTGTACAGAAGACAGTTAAAGCAGGAAGTCAAGTGTTTTCCCAAGAGAAGACAAAAAGGAAAGCTATCAACATCCTCATTTACATTTTAGCCTCCAGTCATTTACTAAAAAAAAAAACCCACTCCCCAAAAAACTATGAACTTGTAGCTCCCCTAAAAACATTTTTCTCAGTATGTAAGGTAGTTCCACTCTTAAAAAGAAAAAAAAAAACCCCAAACCAAAAAACCACACACAACACTCAAACAGTACTTGCTCTGTTTCTGGGTAAGGGGCTGATAAAAACTCCAGGGGTGTAAATGGGCTCTAATGCATCTGGCACATATATACTCAGGTGAGCAGTTCACACGCAAAAGTCACTGCTCTAAAATAAAACGCCACACCTGTGGATTCAGTAAAAAAACCCAAAATCCTACGCAATATTCAAAATTAAGCCACACAATAGAAATGCCATGAACATCAGCCAATAAGCATTTCAAAATTACTTTAGGGGACTCCTCAAGCTGAGTCACAACCTTCTATAAAACACAATAAGCTTTTCAGAATTCACAAGCCAATTATTTTCATCGTACTCTATGTGAGTCCACACAACTTATCAGCTTCTATCCCAGATAACTGCTGACAGGCAATTTCAAAAAGGTGGTGGCGTTCTGCTCTACCATTACAGTCTTGAAATGTTTTCACTGTCAGCTCTTCAAGATTCAGAAACAAATTTCTTCTGTCTTTGCTCAAGCTGAATAAGTTTTAGTCTCGCACAGGACTTCCTGTGGAATAAAGTACTAATCAAAAAAAGTGAAGCTGGTAGACTGTACCCCTGCAGCTGTTTTACTGTAGTGACAGCTTGGCTCCGTTACAAGTATTTTCTTTTTCCTTTCTAACCCACCATTTGCAGCCATTACTTTTTTACTACTTCAAAGAGACGGAAATAGCTTCTGTTTTATGCAAAGGCTGCGTTTACCACTCTTCAGTCTGAGAGGAACTGTCCCTCGTGCAAACTGGAAATTTCTCTAAATTTGGATCTTGCTGGGATCCATCAAGCCCATTTCTTTTACTCTTGGAGATTCATGATTCTGGCTTGTTTCCAACAGAAGTTCCAAAGAAATTACATGGTTCAAGCCACTAGAGTGTGCTCCTACAGAGGCAAATGAAGAAAAGTGTTCCACCTTCGCTGTGATTTAAAACAGCAAGGGTTTTTTAACAATAATGTGTAAAATATAGAGTACTGTTTTTTACCTGAGAGGGTAAAGCTGACTAACTTTCTAGAATGCTGGGCTCCAGAAGCACCTTCATCTGCGCCTTCTACTCCCATCTGTAGAGAAGAAAAAAAACGACGTATATCACAGACATTTTCGTCTGCTTTGTACATGCTTGAGAATGATAATGCAATTGTAAGGTTGTATGCGGGGAAAGAATCTGACCAACTACTACCTACTACCAACGACAGGCAGAGCTACATTATTTGTTTCTAGGAAAATATCTATTATGCTACACACAGTGCTAATACACCAGTGCTTGAAATCTTCCAAACAGAACACATACAGGCTAATACACATGCAGACACGATTAACTGGAGAAAAGGAGACTGTATTTTCTTACAGGTTTTCCTTTTGTAAAATAGACGCAACAGTATGGGTTGATAATACATACCAAACACTGAGCTGGGCAGTGACAGCGTGTGTAACTTTAGTCACTTTCCACAAATACATAATTTACTGTGCGACAAAAAAAGCAAGGGATCAAAGAAAGACTAACGAAAGCCTTCAGTTCCATTAACAAAAGTTCCTTTTAAAGAGAAAAGTACATAAGGTATCGAAATACAAAGTCCTCTGATCTACTGAATGATAAAAAATTAAGCTGAATAAACACTCGCACACTTATGTGTGTAGACGGAAGTAATGTAAAGCTGTTTTGAGCAGTTGAACACTTGTTTGAAGTTTTTGGTTTGATAAATTATCCTGGAGCTGTGACAGCCCTGAGGAACCCGCTTTGCATTAACCAAAACCGTAATCACTCCTTTTTTTATTGCTTTAAGCTATTCAACATAATTAGCTTTCAAATACTTCCCATGATGATCAGCAAGCACCCAGAATTTCATCAGAACTAGCAAACACAGAATTTCTCCCATTGCAAAACTCAAATACTTCATACATAACAAGCAGTTGAACAAAGTGATGAAGAAACAGCAATGATGTTGATGCCTGACGTCCCCATGGGCCTCAGTGGTCTTGAGAGGAAACACACCGTGCCAGTAAGCACCAACCATCCCATTCCCTTCCTGCAATGCTGACTCCACAACACAAGCCCATTCTCAGAGCAAGGTATTTCTCGAAGTGCTCAAAACCATCCCTTTTCCACCAAGCGTGACATAATTACACCAGTGACTTATATGGATGTATAAGTGGTGACAGCTGGCAGTAAAATCATGAGGGCATCAAAAGCAATGGGTTAATTCCAGCCGGATCAGTGTCCCCTCATCAACAGCCAGATTCCCTGGCAGCAGCAAGGGACGCACCCCGCTGGGATGGTGACGCTGCCCAGGCAAGGCCAGCAGAACGCTATGTATTCCAGCTTACTCCTTTGGCTTATTCTGACACACATTGTTTTCTGGTTAAAAAAGTTACTCATCAACAAAAAGACCTTTCTCGTTTTAAACCTATATTTTTTTTCACTCCCTTACTACTTCCACAAAGACAATTTTTGTAACAACAGAACAAGCAGTGCCAGGAGAACAAAGTAGTGCGCAGTGCTTAAGCTCAACACCAAAACCATTAAAATGGTGTGAGGTATTAACATTTAATAATAGGTATAGTTATGTATAACTAACCCAGTATGATATATTTAGGAAGTCCCATCTGAGCTGCCATATGACGTTCTTGCCAGGGAAACAGCTCACTATTAAGAAAAGTCTGCATTGTTAGCACAAACAAATGTTTATATGAAATTACACCTTCTAGCAGGCATATCAATTCTGAACAATACCCAGGACCCCGGGTTACCTTTCAAGGAAAAAAATTCAAATAGCAACAACTGGTTAACCCTTCAAGATTGACCAATGACTCCGAAAGGCAGGTCTCCAGGTAGTTACCAAGTAAATAAATGCATATTCAAACACAGAAGTTCTGATGTCGTTTTGTGCAATGAATCTCAAAAATACTGGTGGCTAGTATGACCAGGTCAAGAAACCACACAGGTTCCAATGATTTCTCTATCCAATATAATCATTCTGATTCTCAATAATGATATAGTGCAGCACGTAGCCCATTTTAATGGTTATTTTGAGACGCATTTTTTCCTTTATTCAAAAGCAGGCTAACTTACTGTCTTTGGATTATAAATTGATTAATTTTAGTGTTTAGTGAAAACACTTTTAGTCTTTCAAAAGAAAAAGTCTCACAGTGAAAGCACAGTAAGACAACAATAATTCTCAATAGTCAGAGAATCATTACATTTCAATGGTATATGAACACTCAAAAAGTTCGATCATTTTTGCAAGACCAGAGTTCTTTCCTGTTTCATTTTTACACTAACAATTGCTATCTCAGAACAGTTTCACTTTTAATATTAACAAATAAGAAGAAATGGAGACTTCTGATAAGGATTCAGTTTGAGTTATATAACCGGTGTGAAAAATAATTAAGGCGTTAAATTCCAGCAAACTGTAAGCCTCAAAATTGAAAGCAACTAAAACCAAGTTCTTAGCATAAGACTTCAGTTAAGCTGAGACTTTTTATTGTTATTTTATCACAAATAATTCAAAACCATGAACATCATTTTCCAGTTTTGATGATTTTTGACAGACAGTGTAATTTATTTGCAAACAATTGCAGTCAAGGGCAAAACTAGGAGCCTTATACTGATAGGTTTGTCTGGCAGTTAATACTATGATCTTATACAAACGTAATGAATAGCCTAAACTTACCATCACAGCAGGGTTTTTCACAGTGATACATGGAGTAGTAGCTCGGAGGGCTCCACTAACACCATGGTAGTATTTAAAACAGATCTTTATTTCAGCTGAAAACAAAACAAAAATCACATTAAACCCTTCACAACCGACTCTAGGCAAAAGCGAGATGGTGAAAAGAACATGTTCCTGTGGGGAGTCAGAGTTCATTGCTGTTCAAGGAGTCCAAGCTTGGGCAGTTAAGTGGTAAAGTCTTCGCTGTAAAAGCACACAGTAACTGTAACTGAAACGTATCTTCTCTCAACCTGTAGAAAATCGGAAACCTGCCTCAAAGTCTGAATAGAGTTTTTAGCTAAAGAGCTGGAAAATGATACCTTTTAAAAATATTTTTATTATTATTACTAAATTTTAATTAGATTTCTACTCAGTCAGTAATATAACAACTAAAATTTTCTCAGTTCTTGCAGCGAGATGTCCATGGTCCCTGCTGGGTAAGAAAGGTCTAAGTATTCACAAGCCACAGATCACACAAAGCCACTTTTGTATGTTCTGTATGCGTCCTGAGGGAAGGAAATTAGTATTCATCTCTGAAGACAAGCCTATTTCAAAATAATAGGGTTAATGCGAACTATTATTTTCATCAGATTTGTATGTTAGAAATAAATAAATAAATACACATTTTATTCTTAAATTATTTATTCATATGAAAACAGAGACATCTCTGCGCAGCCTTATACACATGCACTGCTGATCATGGTGGAAAGCTATTAACGTGCTGTTCAGTGTACTCCTGAAAGCTCATTCTATATGAGCAGGGTCCATCATTTGGTGACCTGTATTCAGAAATACTTCAAAAGGAAATTAAAAATAGAGCAGCTGGCTCTCTCCTTTTTGTGTACTGGGTCCTTCTGTTAACTAACATACAAAAAAAAAAAGTAACTTACCTCATTCTGCTGCTTGTATTTCTGCTGCTATTTCAATATAATCAGCTATGGAAAAGACTTACTGAGACATTGCTACTTATAGTACAATTCTTGCCAGACTTGGGAAGACACGTGCATGACATATCTGAAGGAAGCTTGAAGCACTTTATACTGAAACACAGGAGAGTTGCACCATGTTTCTGGTGCCACTGAATAAAGTTTTGTTTGCTAAACTGCATTTACTGCAAACAAAGCAGTACTATGTTTAACCAAAGCCTGACCTCCACTGCTGTTCCTCTGCATTCTTCCAAGCCAGCAGAACAGCTATAATTATGGCTGCCCTTGATGCAGTGGGATTTTCCCTATCTAGAATAACGTTTCTGTTTTCCTTCTCCGTTGGGATAACTCTTCTGCGTGGGCTCCATCAGGGTTTACCTCTGGCTACAGCGACAGCCATGGCCAGTCAGAAATTACAGCAGCCAGTTCAGACAGACTGGAGGATGTGCGTAAAAGTCTTGGCAGTTCAGTTCCTCCTACTTGGTTTAACAATATGTCGGTAGTCCTAAAGTACAAAACTGCAATATTTTGTATAAAGTTTTGGGACGCATACAGCATGATTCCTTGACGGCTGAAGTATTTCATCACTACAAGATAAAATACCTACTTATCCCTTCTCAGAAGGATCAAAAATCCATCCTGCAAGCCTGCTCAGCCAAAAAGCACTGCTTACTTACTTGTTTTTAAATTTGCCACAGTTATCGGCCAACAGTTATTTACTATCTTCCTCCCAGAACAAAGAGAATGCACCTCAGCACCACCCTTCAAAGAGTCTAGTTGACAGTGCCTTCAGGGACTTACGAGGTGGAGGAGCTGCTGGTCCCACTTCCTCCTCCTCACAGCTAAGTTCACACACAGAGTCAAAACATGTTCATATCCACCAAAACATTTCCATCACAAGCTTTATAGCAAAATTCAAAATGCAGACAGGATTTCTAATCACCTACAAAGGTTTAATCAGAACTAAAAATTATGGGTCAGGACCTGCAGGTTCTTCCTAAACTGAGCAATTCTGCTGACCTATCAACAATGCTTATACCCAAATGGACACATGAGAATTTCTAGCTCACATAAAATTGGACTTTCAGCACTTGTGGAAAACTGGCTGGATTTAAACCAAGTGCCAGACTTTCTCCATTTGCATATTATGTAACCAGGACACAAGTCCTGAGTATCTCTTAATCACACTGTTAATGTATTACGACTACATGAGAGCATGGAACTATTCCAGCAAGACTCCTACTTTCCAGAAACATTGGTAAGCTTCATTGTGATCCAAACTATTTTTCAGACAGTTTCCGGACAAGTCTGTTGTCACTATCTTCCCTCAATTCATCTGAAAAGAACCTAGCAATGGAATGGTTGTCAGCTCCTGCTTCTAACCACACACAGTCCACCATGCACATAACAGAAGTTTGTTACATATTCTCCCTGAACCGACACGTACATTCCCCTAAAGGATGAAATGCAATACTATGAGCTTTGTATCCTCAGATTTCTTTCTCTCAGTGACTTCTATGAGTGTACAGTACTTTTCCATACCTGTATGTGATTGGTAATAGAAGAAAATAATACTTAATTCAAGGAATATTCCCTTTCATATAAACTAAAATAAAAAAATAAAAATTTTCAGGATTAATCACTATAAATAATTAGAAAAAGAAGTGCACTTAAAAACATAATGTGAAGGTTTTTTTCTCCCACTTCCCAACAGAAGCAGCATTTAGTGTGCGCTTGATTCAGCACTACACGCAGGAACGACAGACCTGCTATTAGTGTTTTGTCCACAGGATTAACACAAGAGAAGCTACACTTCAAATTCAGCATGAAATTTAAAAAATGGCCTGCCCATCACATGCATGCCCATGTTGCCTAAGTGAATACAGGTTTGCAAGACTGTATCTTGTACATAGCAAGAATATAATCCCTTCATAGGACCAGAGATACAAGGAAGTTTTTTCATGGCTAATAACGCTAGAAACTGTAGTTTCTAGCCAGAGGAACCATCAGTTCAAAACAGCTGAGGATCGAGCTGTTTGATACTGCTTGTACTGTGTTATCAGAAAAAAACATTTATTAGATCAGTTTTATCTTGATGACTGATGGGATTCCTGACCTCCAGATATTCTGAAAATAGGTATCTGTGGCTGTTCCTGATCGAGCTCCTCTCAGCCTACTACCTATAACCAAGGCCCCACAAATACACAGACCTCTTCAGAAACAGTAACTTCAGTTACCTGCAAACAGGATTTTAATATTTAGACTAGAGTCGAGTTCAATACACAGGCTTCCTTTGAACTGGTCCATACTACAGAATGCACAGTAGCATGTGTCATGTGTCACCTACAGAATGCTCAGAGCTTCTTTCATTTGCTTTCATGTGTTTCCTTTACAGAAAATTGCACTTCTCTTATTTCTTTCCTCCTTCCTACCTCAGCAAATTTTTTACCTCGCTTTTTATGTGATTTGTAATGAAAAAGTTAACAGCAGTAAATCCGCCAAGGGAAAGTCATCTGTACCTGACCACAGGACTATTTGCTGCCTCATTAAAGAAAAATATGACATTTCAGAACAAAAAGTATTTTCATTCATGGGGGAAAAAATGACTGTACTTGTTGATACCACACAAGCCTCATTGCCCTTGACATTCCTCCAGACATCACACCAACTGCAAGAAATTCCTTCTTCATTTAAGACAAAAATGAAATTAGGTTATCCATGATTCTTGAAAAATTATCACACAGCCATATTAAAAGTGATATAGATGTCAATTAATCTGAACACACTATAAAATCATAATCTCCTTCTTTAAAAGCCAATAGCTGTTATCATTTTAGAACTGTAGTTCTATATAAAAATGTTGGAATTAACAAAGGTTTCTAGGACTCAAGCATTACCATTTGAATTTCAAAATAACTCCTGCATGAATTATAGTGTTGTACTTTCCTCTCTGGACTACACACTCTTGCCTCTTCAATAATAAAGAGATCAGCTTACACCAAATAATAGCTTGCTTTTAAAACATCACTAATTCCCTGGAGTCTCCCACTTTAACTACCTTTAACTTTGCCCATCAAAAAATTGCTTTAGGGTAGAAAGATACTCCAAACACACAGTCTCTTAGCATGACAGTTCATGTTAAGTGAACACAACCTCTTTGTTTGGACATACAGCATTCTATTCTCTGCACCTCTGTAACTATGTTATTATTCGACTATACTCCACTTAGGCAAAGCATTTAATTATAATCTAACCTTTAAAACAAAACACAAGAGATATTATATGCTAAGGAATCAACAAGGCTTGCCACAAATGTAAAAAATACAAGACCCGATCCTATTTCAGTTATTTATGATACATAAAAATAGCTGTTAAGAGAAAACAGATATAAATAGCAGAAGAATAACAGAAGTAATTCTAACTCCATGAATGCGTTTATAAATAGGGTAGGGACAATAACCATGAGTCCCCAGACAGACCGCACAGAGGAGCGTTCCAGACTCTGAACAATTTCATGTGAGAAAACCATGACCTTTACAGAATTTAATTCAGTGGTCACAAAACATAAAGACTGGATACAAGCAATGAATTATTTTGATAGAACATTCATTAACACGGACCACTTTGGTCAAAACTACGAAAAATACTAATCTGTGCTCATAGCTCTAGTAACAACTCTGCTACAGCAGCCCTTAAAAGCTAAAAGCACATCAAGTTCAACTATCAAACTGTATTTTTTTTACTCTTCGATATATATATATTAGCTTTTTTTAACAAAAAAGCGAGCTGGGAGTCCATCTGCCCACTACTGACTACGGCAGTTTCAGTCTGAATACACTACTTCTGCAAAAGTTATAATTTCACTGAAATAGGGGCTGAACGCAGAGAACTCCACAGAAAACCTCACTTGTGACATGATAGCAGTGTAATGCAAACACGTATATTAACAGGAACATAACTCAAAGTCTACTCATACCACAAACCCAAGACTTTAAGTACAAAACAGAGAACGTCTGTGCAGTCACTGCATCCCACAGTATTGTGGTGTGGCACCAGCAGTAATTTAACCAGAAGCATCCCAAGGGTGATTTGGAAATAACTGATGTCACAGGACTGGCAGTCTCTGGATGAATCCCAACAGCTGCCACTACGGATTACTGCTCAAGACAGCAAAGCCACAGCGTCGGTAAAGAAAATATATGCAAAACAGTGTATTCATATTCTACTTACAGTAATGAGTACAACATTGAATGTTATAAATAACAACAGAGACATGACACTAGAGGTAAAGTAGGTGAAGGTGCTTCTTGTGGATATTGTAATTGATACGCACGGGACCAAGGCTGTGTAACTTGTAAATACAAGTCCAATACAGTTTCAAAGGAGGCTCTTGGACTGTGCCTGTATCTAACAAACCACGTAGGACCACGGCAGGGACTCACGTGTGACTCATATGACCACCCACACTGCTGAACAGTGACCATGCACCCCCAACACGGGGGAAAGGGTTGGCTGCACGGGTGCAAGCCACACTGTGTCACTTGCTCCCAACGGCAGAAAATAGCTCCTGGCCCGTTTTACCTGCTAGAACACGCACAGCTTTTAACTTCTGGGGACTTTGCGTCTGGAAGCACATAAGCACCAGTAATCTGCTATTCTATACTGAATCTCCCTCCCATGGCACCTCTGACAGGACCTGTCATTCCTCATATTGCAGAAAATTGACTCAGAAGGTGCCGTTTATAAACGAGCAGCAGCTTTTATCAACTAGTCTTCATAAAACTCAAGCTTCCTTTCACATGCTTTTTCTATGGCAAGTCTTTCCATGGATCATTTCACTCCATCTTTCTGCCTGCTCTGTTCTCCATATGGAATACCATCAACTCTGGTCCATCATGATGCCCCAAAGGGAGCCCATGCCATCCTAAGCTCACAGACTGCTACACCCAGATAAACACTCCACCATTGAAAAATCACTCCCGGTACAACTGCAGCCTCTCTTGCACTAGAGACTAACAGGCCTGACGTACTTAGTGACCTGAACAGCCTGATGCCACGCTAAATACCGGATGACCGTACCAAATGTGAAAGCGTTAAGCTGTGTTGCACCTTTACACTGTCAACACTCGTTCAGAATACTTCTCCTTGAACTTGTTCTTTCCATTTACAGCAGAAGGTTGAAAACTGTAGAGCTGCGGCCATGTTTAGTAATCCTGCTTGAAGGAGCCATCTGATGAGTCACTGTTTTCCTTCCCCCACGTTTTAGCAAGCCTCAGAGCAGGATGCTTTAAAGCCACCTCTACTACGTGAGGAAGGAAACAGCATCTCAGGCATACTGATGCTCAAATTCACCTTCTTGAATCTCTACAATTACTAAGTTCCCTTTCATGCTTATATGGCACTTCGGCTCCTTCCCCAGGGAAAAGACAGAGGAACACGTGCCTCTGTGCTGGTTGGCTCTGCAGTTCAGAGCCACTCACTTTATCTCAAGGTGACAGATTACGGACACCAGCTGTTTGTGATGGTGAGCTGGACTTCTACCTTTGCTAGTATTCTCCTTTGCATACTCTTCCCCCTTCCCTTCCTCAGCCACTCACCTCAGAGGCTGCTTGTATTTCTGCAATACATTAAGTTCATTTCTCGTTATTCCACTGTTGATTCCTTTGATTGTCCCTTCTCAGTGTAGAGTCTACAGATTTTTTTTTTGTGCTGATTTTTGTCTAAAGGAAGTGAGTTTTCTTGATTGTCTTGTTTTGCTAATTTTGGATAATTTTGAGGGGAATTAATGTCTGTTTTTAGTATGAAGATTAGGAAACTCTCCCTGCCCCTCTTTCTGCAGGTTGCTTGATCTGAGTAGAGCAGATGGCAAGCTATGCCTTTATATGTTACTCGCTTGAGAAATGGGAGATGCTGAATCCATAGGGAGGGATTTTAAGAGAAATAAATGGAATGACTGGAAAAATCAGTTACAAGACTGCGGATACACAGAAAAATGCTTACTTAAGGCCTACCTTTAAACATCAGCATAAATTCCACAGACCTCAGTGAAACTATTAATAAGTTTGCAATTATGCTCATGGAAAACAGCTTCCCAAATTAAGGCATAAGAAGCTTTTCTTAGAAGATACCAATCTGAGGACTGCAGAAGGAATCTGAGGCCCAATCCATCTGACTCCCACTTACTAACATTAATGCAATTAAAATGGCAATACTCCTACTGCATGAGATTCGTTTGCATATGGCTCATTAGCGATGCTATCAGCCTCTGCACTTCACCTTACAGAGATGATACGTTACTGGTAAAAAGATGTGTAATGTCCCCAAGCTCTGGAGAAAAGGGAAAGGAGACAGCAGAGGGCTACAAAGATGGTTGGGATGGAGAAAATGTGACCTATGACAAAAGAGTGAAGGTGGCCTTGTTTAGTCTTAGGTGGCCTTGTTAAGAAGAGGAGGTTAAGGCAAGACAAATACTATAAACTCAACTCTTTCCAGTTCTATCAGAAGATTTTTAAAAGAGAAATGGCCCCAAATTTAAGCTTTGGCCATTCAGATTGGATGCCAGAGAGATCTTTTTAGCTGTAACAATACTGCAGCATTGGAAAAAGTTACTTACAGCATCTGTGAAATCTCTCCTTGAAGGTTTTCAATACTGTGCTTTACAAACCACAGCTGACCAGGTCGAGTGTTGGTCCCAGTTAGACTGCATGCAACCAGCATTCCCACGCTGTGATTAGTCTCCAGCTGAGTTTAGACTGATCCATTTGTACATTTTGTCCATGCTGGTCCCCCAGGCATTGTTGCCTCTTATTGGAGCTGCTGCTTCAGAAATTCAGGACACTGCTGCTGAATCTGGGATTGTTCTCTACTCTCTTCATTCCCAGAGAAGCAGTCAAGTTGCTAATGATCTGCTACACAGCATTACTGTAAGGAGTAGGTATGATAAAACTCTAATACCATGACCTGTACCTGATATATTCTGCCTCTTAACAATGAGGCAGTAACACACCATCCTGTATCTGAACTGCGCAGCCTCCTGCTGCCTTTGCCTAAGCTGTGATTTACTGATCTGACAAATAAAGAAACAAAGAAGAGCAGCTACCTGTAGTTACATCAGAATTGCTTTGCCATCTATAAGCTAGAAGAAAAAGCCTTGCTGAGCAAACATGGTCACATATCTTGGCGCCTTCTAGTTTAAAAAGGGCAATCAGAAATTCAGTTAAACATTTCAGTGCAATTTTTGGCCTCTCACTAGAAATACAAGTGTCACTGGTGACATATTTATCTACCATACTATGTGCTATAGTAACATATGCTCATAAACATTCCTTTTTACAGTTCTCAGCTGCTGCATAATGGCTCCTCTTGTTCACTGTATGGCAGCAGAACTGTTCATTACTAAAGCTAATCACAACCAAAGAACATATATCCTGCACTCTTTCTATCAGCTGGTTTCCAAGTGAACTTACTTGCAAAGTGAAAAGTCAGTTGCAGCTGATTTTAAATCAAAACTCCTAGTTCTTGAAGCATTAGCCAAGATTACTCACATGAGCTAAAAATGTTGTTCAAGAGCCTCATCTCTGTACATTACGGAGCAATACATAACCAGCCAAAAGACAAACGTCCTTGAAGTCAAACTGCCGATATTGGCAATGATACTGATTGAGTAATATGGACAAGAAAGATGAGGCAATGAACTCTGCTAAAATACACTTTAATCCACTTTAATATACCACTGAATCTGGCACCAGGAAAGTTAATTATCTTCATCTTCAGTTCAATCACGTTTTCCTATATGGGACTCCTGAAATCAAATCCAATTTTACCCTATTAAAGCTTTTTTTGTTGTTAAAGAACTGCGCTGTGTAATGCATAGCGTAACTTGGCGAGATTCAATGATGAGTTCTACAAATAAGAAGTTGTTATAATTATTTATAGCACAGGGTATACAAAACCTCTTGAAATACATGTATTGCTATTATATCAGTTAATTAGAATAAAAATTTCTGCCAAGACCTATGATTAGCAGCACTGCCACATACAGTGAAGTAATAGAGTGGGAGGGGGGTTATTTTGGTTTTTATGAAGGAAGGTTCACTGTGAGGCTCAACATGTGGTAGAGCAGCTCACAGGCATGCTTGCCTTTGGGTATGCAATGGACAAACAAGTACTCACATTCCATAAAATAGGGGCCAGGTTCGATTCGCCATACAATTTGTCCTTTTTGTGTTCCAGTCACTCCCCGGTTCTTGGAATCCCAGAAATTGGCTGGAGAGTTCTCATCTGAAAGAGGAAAGAAAAAAAAAAGTCAAGTAGTATTTATAATAGTGGTTTTCTTGGCTTTCTGTTTCAAGAAGCCTAGACAGAAAAAATTACTTGTGGTTAAAAAAAAAAAAAAAAAAAAAAATTAAAAAAAAATAAACTAACTGGCAAAAGATAAATAGCTTCACTTTTACAGCTGATAGAACAATTCACGCAGAGCGAGCAGGCATATATACAGCCAAAGTATGTGGTTTCCTGCAGAAGGTGACTTGCCAGTGAAAAGGATTAAATTCCAAAACCTCCCAAACTCATCAGAGCTGATTGAAACTTCAGAGTTACCACACCATTTTACGCAGCAGTTCTGCTCTGCAATGTCAAAATCCAGCATTCATTCCCTAGCTAGGACGTATAGAATTGCAACTAGAGGTATCAAGACTTACTTCATTTTTTTATATATTCCTGTGCTTTAGAAACTAGGGAGAGTATTTTTTACACATACACCAATAAATCTGGCACTATCAGTCTCCTGACAGGTACAATATCATTCCCAATCAGGGAAGTGGAGTTAGAGGCTCAAAGTGCACAACTGCCACTTTGTAAGTCAAGGATACAAGTGAAAGATACAGCAACGCACATTCAGAAAAGAATGGAGAAGCAAACGGTAAGTCTCTGCAGATCAGCTGGGCAGTATCAGTATTTTCTTCTCTAGAACTAAGCTTTTTGTCCAAACAGTAACAAACACAGGTCTTGGGGTTTGTGTTCTATTTACCAGCTTGTGGTCAGGCACCCAAAACTCTGAATGAATGAAAGAAAACCAGACTAAGAAGCTGTCTGAAAGGGTGCGAAGGTTAGTTATGATGACCCAGAGGAAGCTGACGTAAATCCAACCTAACTCTTTTCTACAGGAAGTTCTTTGGAAGTCTGCACCATAACATTTTATAAGTACATTAAGACAGCTGTTTCTTAATTAGACAATTACAACCATGACCTCAAATACAACATCCTAATTCTTTCCAGTGGTACTTTATATTCCTTAGTCTTACTTAAAAAAAAAAAAAAAAAAATCTATTTTATTACACACATTTGAGTGCATTCTGCAATCTTAAAAGACTTTACTAAGAACTTAATTTATGGTGGCTTATCCATTCAAGCATGTTGTCTTTGTACTTTGGTAGGAACTCCTGCATAAATAAGATTACAGAATTGTTACCTGCATTTTAGAAATCCATACGCTATTTATGAAAAAATAACAATGCAGCTTTGTTACTTTTATCTTAAAAATATAAACTTACACTAAAGCTTCTCTTTCTCCTTTTCGTTCTGACTGCTCACCTCCGCACATGCATGATAACTCTACCAAATCACCACCAGTACAGTCTGTACATTCACACCCCACCAGAACAACATGTGAAGCATTACCATACATATGCTGGACTTCAGGGATTGCTCAAGAGTAAGCTGTGCACCCTGTGCACAACCTGGAAGAGCTCTGGAGAGCCAAGAGGTGGCCCTGGCAAGCTTCTGACATTTTATGCCTCCAGGCAAGGGTGACACTGAGAATCTGAACATCTCAACATCACAATGGGTCAAGAATAGTTTCATAATTATCTCAATGACAATGGGAAGGGACAGGAGGGTTCTCCTAAAACCTGTGATCCTTGAGCTCTGGGAAGCCACGAGATACAGCTTAACTTCCAGCCAAATCGACAGTACTGCCTATTCTGGTCCACCACACAAGCTTGGTTATCCAAACATCGTTACCAAAAGCCAGCAGACTCTTCAAAAAGTCCACAGTTATCTCAAGCACAGAGAGTTTTAAATTATTCAGTGTTCTCATTACATCTAGGTAAATAAAGCTGTATTCTATGACAGACAAACATCTCCCCTAGCATGCTCTAAATCTTCTGAATTTCTGTATTTAATCGGTTGGAGAAGAGCCTGTTCATAATTCTAAGCAGGAGTACAGCTATTTGGTGTATTATAACCATAAACACAAAATATTTTATTCTTAACTTGTTCAACAAATCAAGGAACTCTGAAGCAATGAAATATGCCTCCAACAGTGAGATTTCCAACATTAAGGCACAAGCAAATCGGTACCTAAATCAGGTCAATGGTAATTTTAAGAAGGTCATTACTTGAGTTTCAGAAAAGGTCCTATATGAACCGAGTCTTGAATTCTGAGTGGATAATTACAAGAAAGCAGAACATTTTCCTTACACTTTACTTAATAAAATCCAACATTTAAGCAAGTGTCTGGATTTTCAGATCTTCCATGAAGGCACAGTCTCCTTTGCAGCAAGGAAGACTGAATCATTGATACTCTGCCCGCACCATGCTGCCATTACAACAGAAGACGGTGGAGACAGAGGGGTGAAAAAATGCTGATAGACAACTGCCTGAACAGCTTTGATTTTCTTCTGAAACAGATAAATTTTTTTTCTATTTTCATGATGTTATTCACATAGGGGAAAAAATAACATCACTAATGCATAGGGGAAAATAATTTCAAACCTCAGTTCATGAGTTTTTAAAAAAAGAAACTGAACAGCAAACAATGAAATATCAAATAGCACAAATATATTAAAGGGCACAATACTGCCAACATTTAGTTATCAACACTGCAATAAAAACCAGTTGAACAGTGATAGTCTCAGTAATATTAAGCTGTGCAAAAAAAATATCAGTGTTTGAGAGCATAATAAACAGTGTCAGAATTACCACTATCGCACCTCTCCTCCTCTCCAAAACCTATATATGTATGTACGTGTGTGTATACACACAGATACAAACACTCGCACACACTATATATGTATATATATTCCATAGGGAACTTCAATTCTAAGAAGTTCTAGTCCCCTTATAGCACATAATTGTTGCTGTTTGTGAAACTGGCGGCTGTTCCAGAATCTGGGCCAAGAGGTAGATATAAATATCCCTTCCCAGAACATAAAATATGCAATAAAATACTGTCTTACTGCATTATCTTTTCCAGTGAGTCTACACTTCTGAAAGAAATAAACCAATGCAAGATGCACAGTAAAAGATGTGTCTCCTTGAACACAAAACACTACAGAAAATAACTTATTTCTCAGAGCTGCAACCTCTGCACAAATCGGCATCCGTGAGACATGCTCTGCAATGGAAAGTGGGTAGTAATTATTTTTTCCACTTCACCATCATCACAACACCCTTTAAGCTAAGTTAGATACCAACAGCATCTGTCATAGCCACAGCCTGTGCTCTCCATGTTGGCATTGTAGATCTCCACCTGTGTCCACAGCTCTGCCCTGACTTGACAGGGAATGGGATGCAGCTCCCTGTGGCACACATCGATTTGGTATGGCTATCTTACACGAAAAGCAATATAGAAACACCACCTTCCTCCATCTGCTGGCTAAGGCTCTTTCTAATGCAGCCCAGGATGCCCGTGGGTGGCTTGGGCACACCATTTTCTTTTGTTCACTTGTTGTCCATCAAACTCTCCAGGTCTTTTTCTGCAAAGCTGATTTTCAGACATTCAGCCCCCAGCCTGTCCCAGTGTCAAGGGTTATTCCTCCAAGGAGCACAGTTCGGCATCTCCCTTCGTGTTGTTCCTCTTTGCCTTCAGCCTGTCTGAATGGCAGCACAACCATCTGGTTTATCGACTGCTACTCCCAGTTTTGCGCAAGGACGTTACAGGACTGTGGAAAGCCCTGCTAAGACAGTATCCAATATCAGGGGTCAGGAGGCTTCTGTGCAGTTCGCGTTTTATTCTTTGTGTCTTAACGGCCTGACTATTTCTGTCCTAGGAAAAAGGATAAACCACCTGAAATCCTTCATCTTAAGGGTCATCTTGCATAGCTTTTACCAACAAACAACTGGGACTGCCACTGATTAATATCTGGAACAAGCCTTACAGTCCCAGTGCATAGACTGGTCATATGCAAACAAATGCTCACCTTCCAGTCGCAGTTTCTGTGGACAGTAGTGTTAGATTGTGTGATAAAAGGCTTGTCTCGTGAATACAAGGGATTTTTATTCTTCAAATACCAAAACACTGTAGAAGTAACAAACTCCTAGTGTGGAAACATCACGGATTGCATCACATCATCATTACTGCATAGAAAAATATGTTAAAGTTCCCTATAGCAATCAAAGAGCTTCAAACTCTTGCCTGCTGATCTCTTTTTCTGTAACACATTTGAAACATGCTAATACACATGAGCTCAGAGAGAAGCTGATGCTTAACAGACTCCGAATGCCACTGAACGGTTTTGATTACACACAATTTCACAACTTTCATCTTTTACTACCCCATACAGCTATTCTAATTGAAAAATCTGTGCAGCTTAGCTCCGAAAAGATCAATCCTGTTGGCAACACCATTGTACCCCTGCATAATTTTGCTATCCTCATTTGGGATTTTAATCCCTATTTCTGTGTTTTCATCCCCTTCTGGAAGACATTTTATGCAAAACCTTTTTAAGTGCTTGTATTATTTAAAATTCTAAATTTTCAGATTGTCAAAATGCTGACTTCCTTAGCAGTTAAGGTTAATTTTAACAAAATCTTGGGCACTGAAGATGAGGCTGGTAGATAGAAAGGCTACATATAGTTTTGTCTCACTGAGATTCATGAATCTGCCACTGGATTTCTCCCATAAGCATACTGTTGAGAATGGGCATCCTCAACCTATTTTACTCCATCATTTCACTCAGTCTTTAAAAGTAACAGGTTTGTAGTTAATCTGCATCAGAGGATTTTTCTGAACTTAATTCTGAGCCAACCATCATGAGATCTCTAGGGAGTCATTTCCAATGTAAAACAGAAATCCAACTTACATGCATTTTACTGCATGACTTCCAAAACCTCAGTCCTAGTGCCAGCAAGTGCACTCCGCTTTTTGGTGTGAGCACAGACTTCCACACGGCAAAACAGACTGTCACCAAAATGTAAGATCAGTAAGAACACTCCAAAGAGCACTTACTGGGGATTTTGAGTAACTGCCTGGGAAAATTTGCAACACTAAATTCTGTGCAACATTTCACTTTGATAGCCTTTAATAATTTTAAGTCTAGAAATACCAAAAATAATAAATAAAACATAATCTATGGGTAATCACGAACAAAGTAGCACAATGTTTACTGAACTAATAACTAAACCAATTTCTCCCTTACATCCAAAACATGCTTCAAAGCAATCGAAAACTGCATCAGGACACATTTAAAGAAGACAAACATTACCACCCAAGGCCTCGCTCCTTTTCTGGCAAGTCAGTAAGTAAATTAACAATTTCAAGGCAGAGCTTCACATTTTGTCAACCCATTTAAAGTACCAGGACATACCAGCTACTACCACACAAACAACTACTCATCCAATATGCACAGCTTGTGTTCTGTGATTTTCAGAGTTCCCCAAATCAGTCTGTGATCAGTTCACAGGCTTTCTGATGGAACCAAAACACTGCTCGCAGAAGACAGCATCAATGTATGTAGTACACTGCTGAAATTAAAGATCAACACTTCATCACACCTTCTAGCCTTACCTGGCCATTCCAAAGGATGCCCGTGGATCCTAAGCTGCATTCCTCCATCTGAGCCAAATTAACAAACAAAAAAAATTCACGTTTTACAGGACAGATCCTCAAAATCATATCCCTGTTCCCAATCACAAATGGTATTTTCTACCAAAGTTGCCTTCTGGACCCAGTCTGTGCAGCTCAGGTTTGGAGGCTTTAGCTCTCTTTTAGAACTGTTGCATAATCTCAGCTCCACGAGGCAAGTCTGCCCTCTCCCTTCCTTTCGAAATTTGAAGGAAAGGGTTTTAGAAGCATGCTCTCAAACTCTCTGTCATTTTCTAGCAGTCACACACAAGCGTCTGCCTCTTCTCCTTTAATCAGGGGTTTATCTAGTTTCAAACAGCTCATGTTAAAACATATAAAGCATTACGTCCTTCAAGCTCAGCTATTTGCAGCCACTCCCCTCCGAAGGGTACAGGATGCCGAAGCCCCATCCTCCCTCCACTTCCTTCCTTGCCTTGTCCATAGAAGGATTCCTAAGCATGGCCACGGCCCGCAGTGTGGCTGATGTAAACAGGGGAATCATTAAATCCTAGAAATGACAGCAAGGCAGCCACAGCAACAAGCACAGCAGGAGCTCACTGGAAGCACGGGCTTTTGTTTACTCAGTGTTTTGCTCTCCTGTGCGGCCTCCCCACAAGTCCAGTTCTTTTAGAGAAGGTGAGACTGTTCCATGACATTTGGCTGGGATGAAACTACTCTGAACCCAGGATAACTCAGTGCTCCTGAGCAGGAGGATAAGCAGGTGGCAGAAAGCTGCTATTACTACCTCTCCTCTTGCAGGGTGGTAAATGCCACCTCAGAGCAGGGGCTCGAAGAAGGCTCGGTTTTTGCCTGATGCTCTGAATGCTCACAAGCCTCCTGGTGGATGTTGGCAGCTGACCTACAATGCCACCAACTTATGGCAAGGACCCAAACCATGCCAAAGTGACCCATGGTCTGCAGATCGAGTCCATAAAGGATCATCATCATCATCTATATTCAGATATTTAATATCATGACCCTGAGTCAAAAAAGCAGGAAGGTGTTTGCTCCTCACTGCACAGCAGCAATTTGTTCCCTTGCACAACCAAAATTAAGGTTCACGTAACTCCACTTACTGCCCCTGCACAGTGGGTAAGAAGAGGAAAGACTCCACGCCCATTTCCTCAAGTGCCCTCTGCAACCCCTACATACCACATATATCATGTTTCTGACATTTATCACACTCTATTACATCACACGGCAAGAGCAATTACTCACTTTGTACCCGTGGCTGACAGGATGGTCAGAAATAAGCTGTATTTCTCTAACACTTCACTCCTACTTCAGCTGCAGAAGCAGCAAAAAGGTAGAAGCCATTCCATACTCCCCATCCAAACACTGAACAATGAAACCTTTTTGCTACTGAAGCTTAAATTTACATAGCATGGCAAGACCCTTGCTCTCATTTTCATACACAGTCCTTATTTTGACATCAGCCATTAAGATGGACTATTTCCTTCTTTTTCAAGAATTATACTATTACATTTTGTTTCCTTCCATATGCACTAACACTTCAACGTGGTGACCTGGGCTTCTCCACGTGCCTTCACACAATGTGGTATTTCAAGGCACATCAGCAGCTCAAAGGATTAGTTAACTACAATGAAGGACTAAGATATTGCAAAAAAATAGAAGTAATTTTCTCACACAGATGACACAGTACAATGTCAGGAATAAAGTGGAATTCCACTTCTCCTTATTCAAAGTAAAGACATCGCTGAAATTCAAAGCATTCAAAGATAAAAATAAATCCTTTCACCCACCTCACTGGCAAAAATTCAGAAGCGTAACAATAGGCAGGAAATGACCTCAAGCTTAACCTCTTTCCTGAAAATCTTATTAATCCTCCTCCATAAACCGATGTGCATTTCATTCCCACCTACACTTCAGATTTCACACACGTGCCAGCCCCACAGCACAAGCCCTCTGTACAGCATGGATCACCAATCAGCTGACCAGGCTCACCTGAAAGTAAGGTCTATACAGCACACCTATACAATGCCTGAGTGCTTCTGAAATGCACCACAAAAAAAAAAAAAAAAAGCTATGAGAAAGGCATAACATTAGACAAAAAATTAGGCTAGAAAACCACTGACTAAACTCTGACAGATGGTACAGCATGCCCTCAGCCATAAAGACCATTACATACACAATCACACTGCAGAGAAGTCTCTTCATCTTTGCAAAATGCTAATAAATCACCTACTATTTAGTTCACTGAGGGCCAGCTGGTTGTACAAGCGGGTAAATACAGCATGGAGGATACTTGTACCTCCTCCTGAAGGAACCATCATGGAGCTAAGGCATGTCAACTCACAATCACCCTAGCTGCTGATGGTTTGGGGAAAGTAACATCTGCAGGAGATGAGACAGCCTGATCCCCAGTGAGAAAGGCAAAAGCAGGGGCCACCATGCAGGGAACAGTTTGGAAATTCAGGTTTAGGCCACCAATGGCTACTGAAGTTGGACTTCAAGTAGCCAAGAAGTTACAATCTAACGCACGAGACTAACTCACTAGTGTGTCTGTTATCACACTATAAAGGTTAGAGAAGGATAGCAAAGGTGCAGGAAGTTTACCGAAGAAAAGGGGAGTCTGTCTCTCTCCTGAAGCATCGCCCTTGGCACATTCAGAAATCTTTTCTATTTTTTGTCTTTTTTTTTTTTAAGCACTTTCTTAAAGTTTGACTCTTACACCTTGTTAAAATTCCCAATACAGCCGCATTTTCATAACCATAATTCCTTCTTGACTCTGATATCCAGTTCCCCACCACATCCCCAAACACATCCCAACACCCCCACAACCTTGTAACCTAAAGGTGATTATCTCCTGCTTTTAACTGGAGCAAGTCCAAGAAAAAATAAAACAAAAAAAACACAAACTACCCCTGTGTGTATGAATATCCTAAAGTCCCACTATTCTGCAACAGGACTGTGCAGCAAATCTAGAAACACAAGCCATTTTTTCTAATTAACTGCAAAAGGTTTTTTGGAGTAAATGATGTCAGAGCTAAATGAAAAAAAGGCAAGCTGTATCTAAGCTTTTACGTGTCATATTTCAGCTGCCAGTCTAAGTTTATTGTGGAATGTTTTTCATCATATTCCTTCTCGTCTGCAACCTTATATGGTGTCAGATAAGCACTTATTTGCTGGCAGTGCGGAGCTGCTGAGCTTGCTTGAGCTGCGCGCTGAAAAGGCCAGGAGCTTCCCAAGAACAAAGGGCACGCGTTTTTATCTGTGACCACGTTCCCATCACAAGTCTTTGCCATTTTTCCTGCTGTGAAGACATGATACCAGCAAGGCTGTGCTTTTGTCAACATAGCCTATCCTGCCTCCAGATAAATTCTGTTGGTAAATAAACATTACCAACAAAAGCACAATTTTGCTAGCACAGCTGCAGTCACAGCTTTCTCTGGTGGGGCTGTCTTGGTACAGATCACCTGTAACCTCACAGCCAGCGGAAGAAGTGAGGGGTCATTTATTTCATGGCCTTCATGCTGGTTTTTCATGGACCAGCAGCATCTGGTCATGTATGCAGGCACCCATTGCAGAAAGGTACTGGGGAAACTCGAGGTTTTGCTTTGTGTTTGTTTTCTTCTCGTCAAACATTTCTGAAGTGGAAACAGTGGAAATGACTTCAGGAAGGGCCAGATGGTTATGACAGCCCTGTCGAGTCTCTCATGGGGGCCAGCAACTCCATCCTTCTCCCTCCTTTATATCCTCAAAGTGTACTTGGAACAATTCTTCCTTTGCAATAAGCTCATTATCACAATTTAGTCTGCAGCTGCTCTCTGACAATGGTACACATTTTATTTTCTGAGAACTGGAATATTCGGGCTAGTTAAGGTTTGGACAGCCCTGAGGCGCCCACAATATATAAGAAATCAGCCTGAATGATATAATGATCCCTTCTGGGTTGAATGTTGTTAAAATTTAGGCTCATTTGAGAATCATTACTAGCTCATAAGCTAACCTTAAATACACTTTATTCCATATGTAACTCTCCTGTACCTGACTTAGCTTTCAAAATGAGGGTTTTTTTGTGGAACTGCCAGTAAACACAATTGCCATAACTGAGAGGCCTTAAATAGAGTCAAGATGACTGTGTGCTATTTTTACTTTTTTTGTTTGTTTGTAAATCTAAAAATAAATGACCATTTTGAATTACTATGAAATGTACATCTGCCCTTTAAACATCATACGCATCACTGAAATGCACATGCGAAAAAGGCACAACAGGCTAGAAGAGATTTTTAAAACACACATGTGTTATTTTAAATCTGTGCTTTGAAACAGTTGTGAGTGTCTTTGGTTCTATTTATATTTACAAAATTTTAAAATCAGGTAACAGCAATCAATCATCCACCAAGACTTACTCAAAAACTAGGCTTCAGCACTCACCTTCTTCTCCAGAACACTTTTTGCAATATGCCTCATGTCGGCTACCCATGAAGCACAGTAAAATGCATTACCAGAATATATGCTATTACTGATCTGTGGGTTTGCACAGAGCATTTTCTAGCTTCCCTCTTTCTTTTTTATCCATTCTCCTGCTCTGTTTTCTTCATTCTGCTTTTCTGTTTTTCCTCATTCTGCTCATAATGTAGAATAAACTCCTTCACTTTATAAGGGATTTACAGTCGTACTGGGACATTATAATCAGAAACCCCATCACTGGTAAGGGATGGGGAAGAACTATCTATGGCAATTATCAAGCCTGTTACTATCTGTACAACAAACTACAAAACTTCCTACCCTAATTGACAGCAGCCATCCCAGCCCTAATTATCAGCAGCCATCCTATTTCCCATGCCCTACAACTTAATAATGATATGCAGGTAATTTTAAAATTCACATACATTTTGCAAACTTTTTGGTTTTTTACAAGTATTGTGCTTATTTCCCTTCTTCATCCTCAGGCCCGAAAACTGAGATGATGATACTTTGTAAGAAATTATAATTTATTAACAAATAAATTATAACAGTGTACCCACAGAACAGATAAAACGCCCCCAAAAAGGGAGTTTTTCAGCTGACATCTAGTGATCCAGGAGGTTAGTTTAGGGGTTACTTTCTCACACGGTGATGGTTTGAACCCTGAGCTATTGTGATGGCACCAATACCTCTGGATTTCCAAATACATGGCATCATTCAGCACTGAGTGGAGACAACTAATTCTTCACTGAAAGGAGAGAAAAGACTGCCTCCACATTCCCCAGCTTCACTTTTCATTCACTTGATTATTTCTTGCAGATTCTGGCATTGTCTGATCAGCAGTCTTGATCTGTTCCAACTCTCTGACAGTCAAAATACCTGCTAGTATCTTGTTCTCAGTGTTCAAGTCCATTCCCACATATAATACAGAAACATTTCTAAAAACGTTTTTTTCCTTGCCAGTTCCAAGTGGTTACTCATTGCCTTTTAGAGACCCTTTTAGTTTCTAAAAGTTGTCAATAGAATGTGTCTCGGCAGCACACAACTCTTAAGGATCTTGCAGGATTTAATATTCCCTTAGCAGCTGTTGGTTTTTAAGTTTATCTTCAATATTGTGAGGTGTGTAAGCAGGAA
>NW_010413219.1:6447-8762 GCF_000710305.1 Buceros rhinoceros silvestris | reverse complement strand
GGAATGCAAACTAGTCTATTGTAACAGTAATAGGTTTCTTAAGGAATTGATTAGTAAGTCAGAGAACTTGCTGGTTTGGAATACAGAAAAATATTTATATTTAAACAATACAGTGTTGTCATACTTCGACTTTTCAATAATCTAAACCAAATCAAACTCAGTAACAGAAAGAGGAAAATGCTCAAGAATACAGGTTCTAAGCCAAGGTATCAAGGCTTCCCTCTCATGCCTCTATTAAAGAGTGAGCCCATTAACTATGATATTGTGGATGCCTGTGCATAAGCAATTTCTCCTTTCCATTCTACAAACCACATAATTCGAGCTTAAGCAAGCAGTAACATCCTCCTATTTTATTTATATATTTACACATTTGCTAAGGCACCCAAATGACAGATAAGTAATGCTGTGGAAAACTTACAGATATAGGGGAATAACAGGTCAGCATAAAGAGAGCCCATCCATGCAAGCAGTATGCTAAGGAAGGCTATTAAAGGAAAATGCTGAATCACTGTTCTTCACTACCTTTATCACCATTACCACTTGTTTTCCAGGCCAGTTACACATTCCACCTCTCCCTCAGTGCCTCACAATGGCAAAAATCTAATGGCAGATTCCTCATCTTGTAGATTATCCACTACTGAAAAGCTCTTCCAAGTTCTTTACAGACTCTTCAGCTGAAATAAGTTCATTGCAAAAACTTTGTTCTGAACTGGCACAGAAGTAGACCTAAACATTATAATATTTAAAAAATTATTAGTGAGGCTATTGCTATTATTTGACTTCAAATGTGCTGAGATGATTTACCATACAGAGAATTACTTCACAAACTCAGCACTTACCAGATTTCTCCTTTTCCCTGCCTCCTGCTTTTGATGTAAGGAGTCAGGATTCACTTTAGATTTGATATGGCTATTAATTAGCAGAATGAAAACATTATACAGGATAATCTGTGTTCAATACAAAGCCCAGCAAAGGTATAAGGAGTGAAACATCATCTCCGAGCATTTTCCACTAATGTTGTGCCTAAAATAAAGTATTTTAAATGTTCCCAAACAGATGTATTATTCCCCTATTGGTAGATGACAACAGCCAACACTACTCAGTATGGTAGTGTGTATCCAAGAAGCAGGCTAGTATACAAAAACAACAAAAAATAAATCTATGGCTTTAGAAGTATATAAAAACGCTTTCTTAAAGAAAAAATACTGTTCGGATTGGTCATATTACATGTAATGATGCACAATTTCATATAGCGAGCTCTGATCCTGAAAACGTTGTTAATATAATTGGTGAACCAAGTCCCTGGGGCATAATTCTCGCTTGAGCTGCGGCTTCTCCATTTTTGTATAATTTTATATTGTGTGTCATTGATTACTCGCAAACACAGCCTATCCCATTTTGGGATCTGGCACTAGCATCACAGAATTAAGAGCACAATTAAGGAAACACTATAGACACTAGGAGAAGGGTTTTTTGGATGAGCGTATAACTGAAGTCTGACCCAGTTCACTTTTCAGAAGCACATCATCTTTTTTTCAGTCATTTTCAGTCATTTTTTCAGTCATTTTCACCAAACAATACAGTGTGGTTATACCTTGTATTAATATTCAAGCAGACACAGGATAACCCAGAAATAGTTCAGGAGTGCAGCGCATTCTAAATTTGCACACACGCTTTCAAAGACGCTATTTTTGCAAGGTATGCAGATGCAGGAAACACGATTTGTTCACTTCTCAGTGCCTTCATTCTTGTACTGTCCCTGACCTGACTCAGGTTCCCCGGGACTGAGACCTGGGGCTTGTTTATTTGACAGAAATTCTTAAGTTTTTATCAGTTCTTTGATGAGGAGACGAAACCCACTTTGTCATAACATGCCAACAGTTTGTCATGGTGGCTGTAGCCACCTACTTCTGCCAATTTTCTCTTTTCTCTTTCCTTTTTAAATAAACCATGACCATTCCACCCTTTTGCTTGCCCCCGTGAAGAGGAGTGCGGCACTTGTTCCCTCCCCACACAGCCACAGAGCCCCAGCCTTGCCATCTACACAAGAACTGTGGGTTGATTACATAAAATGAAGTAGTGAGATTTTACACCAGGAACACACAGAGGATTGAAAATATTTATAAGGACTTGGAGAGTAACTATAGCAGACAAATCACGGGGTACTCTGTTATGAATACCCCCAAAATGGAGGGAAAAAACCCCATCACTTATCCTAAATCCTCAACACTGTGAACTGGGGATATTTTACAACTGCTCATGATCATGGGGTCTTTGGGGGGGGGGGGGGGGGGGGGGTGTTATTTGACATTATA
>NW_010413219.1:0-6361 GCF_000710305.1 Buceros rhinoceros silvestris | reverse complement strand
GGGGGGGGGAGGTGGTTCATTGGTTGGTTCCATCTCCCACTTTACATTTCACCATCTACAGTATAACTAAGAATAACCTGTGCTCCTCCTTCAGAAAAGACTTCAGCTGCACTGAATGCTAAGTGAAAAATGCTGTGGAATCTACAGACTGGTACTTCACTCCTAAAGGTCATAATAAAAAGCTCATAAATTCAAGTGTAGAACTACGATGGCCAACACTTATGCTCCACCAAGAGAAACAGAGTCATGAACAATGGACTTGCTGTAAGTCACAGACAAACACCAACGACAACTAGTAAATGAGAGGCAGAGACCTGTGCCATCTTCTGACTCCCTCCCTAGTCTGGCTCGTCAGAGAGAAAATCCCAATTCATCACGTTTGATGCTGTCGTCCTCATTTCTGCCCCTGAGCTGCTGCACAATTCTTGGGAAGCAAAGAAAATCCCGAAGCCTTGCTCACCTCCTGTATAAGATACATATGTTACTAAAATGGTGTCCTCTTACTCATTTTTAAACTAACAATGCAGCATTCCAGGCAGTTGCCAGTGCAGTGACTCAGCAGAGAAACTCCCTGCTGGTACTTGAGCAGCCCTGAAGGGAGGTCTGCCAGGACATGGGCCTTTCCTCACCGAACAAACGCACCTGCTTCAGGGCACTGCAGGACACCACCAGAAAGGGCTTCCGAAACCAGAATCCAAACTGTGTGCACGTGATGAAATAAAGAGTGAAATTCATTGCCTATGCAGCCTTCAGATTTCAGGATGCTATTTTAAGAAAGCTGCGTAGTCCTCAACTCCGCATCTTTACATTACTCCATTTACATTCATGTTCAGTGACATCCTTAATTTTGCATTAGAGACTCTGCCAGTCACTTCCAATCCACACCTCTCTCGCACTGATACCTGGAAATCTAAAAACATGCCCTTGGCATATGGAGTACATGTAAGAGATTTTCAGAAAACAGCTGAAAATTAGTATCCGCAGACCTATCAAGGGTGTCTGTGATTTTGAACACAGTATCCTCTATTCAGAGAGCAATTTATTTCAGGAGGTTGACTCATTTCCTTAAAGCTTTTTCAGCTATCTGTTGTGACTGAAAAAAATTCAGAAAATTTAGAAGTACTCAAGGAAATGAGCCAACACATCCTGAAAGAAATTCATCCAATACACACACAGTAAGATAAGACAGTCTTAGATTTCTAAAGAAATGAGCAGGAGGAAGTTCTTAAAGAACCTGAAATATTTTCTGTGAAATGTAATGTTTGTTTCACATCACCGTAGCTCTCCTTATGCCTACTTTAAAAGCAACGTACTGTGGTTCATCAGGAACATAAAGTGGGGTTTGTTATGTTCTTTTTTTTCCCTTGCAGAGACAAAAAACCTTCCCTGAAACAGTTTAGTGAATCTCCACAACATTTAAATTAAAAGTATTGCTGTCATTATGCCTCATAAGAACTTTATTGCAGTTCCCTGTTGTTCACCCCTGGGGGGCACAGGGTCCACAGTCAAACTATACACCCCAAGACAAAGCCTTTTTGGCGAGATGTGTAATGCAGCAGAGAACCACGTCATCACAGAGCTCTGTGGACACTGGCTACCTGGAGGTCACTGCCCAGAGACAAGGAAACAAGAAGTCCCTACCTTCAAGGGTCTCCAGCAATGTAATCAAGTCTGTAATCTGTCTTGGAAAAGCTCAGCCCTTTGAAAACAAAAGCAAAGGACCAGAAACTTTTTTGCAACCTTTCCAAGAACTTTATGACAAAAGTCACGAAGGTCTTCATATCATTTGGTGTAACGCCACTGATGTCAGGTGGGTTGTCTTTGATTTTACTTGCTGAAAACTTATGGGTGTGGGTTTTTTTTTCTTTAAATGAAACTGGAAAATGCACTTTTCATCCCATTGCTCAAATAATGTACAAATTAAAGATTAGATCACAGAAAGTGGTGTTGCCTGTACATTAAGTACTATCCCATCAGTAACTCCTGAAAATCTTATTCATTGTTGACTTTGGTAGATTGTTGCATTCTCATTCAGTATCTTGAAAGCAACTGCCTGTCTTTAAGCCTACCAAAATTCAGAGACACATCTATGTAAAAAATTTTCTTGAATTCAGTTTTCCCTCTCCCTGCAGGTGACCATCTGCTGAACTGTCATGCACGAAACTCTACAGGCAAATTAAACTACACTGAACATCGAAAGATGTTTTCCTTTTTCCTTTTTTCTGAGGTCATTGTTGGATATTTACCTCAGTGACAACAGTATGTGCAACATGTGCAACAATGGTTTTTTATGCATGTTTTGTCTTATGAATCCAACCCATTCAGGCCTAACTGGCTTCATATGTTAAGAAAGCGCTTCTGCATCTGATGGCAAAGATCAAACATTAAGGTCCTGATATTGCAAGGCACTGAATGCCTTCAACTATTAGTCCTCTTCACAGATGACACCTAGTATGTCCAAACTTTCAGTTTTAATCTCTCGAAAATTATCCTCCAGTGCGACTCCACTCATGTGAACTCCATTTATGACCATCCCATAAAGTTTAAATGCTCAAGGAAGGAAGCATTTAATGGAGTATGAGAGCTCATGCTATATCAGATAATGAAAACTTCTTTGAACAGTAAGTGAATAGCAACAATCAGAGAATTATTGTCATGGAAACCCAGAAACTGAACTTCTAATCACACTTTCTGTAAGAAAACTGGAAACTAGTGACCCAACAATCCTTCCTCTATATAGGGTTAAAGAGGGCTTGATGTTAACAGTGACACGCAAGAGATCAGGCTGAAATTGAATTCTTAAATACGCCCTTTAAGAATAAACATCCTTTGTCCATTTCCCTTACAATCTGGTTATACAGCCACATAACTACGTAACACATTCCACACAGTAGTGATGGAATGAGCAATTACTGACTGAAAATACAACCAAAGACACAACAGTTTGACACTAACTCCAAATTACTGCTAGACAGAGGCAGATCTCACGAAGGGAGTTCGATCAAACCTTGAAACAAAGCTCTGAAGCATAGGATCTGCTTGCCTGGGAATTGGCTGCCCACCAGAGTGAAAGCGATGGAGTCCTGGCTGCTGCTGGGCAAAGAGACAAGAAACACTGCCAATGTAGACGTTTGTAAGCTTTGTTTTTTCCCAAGGAGTAAACACCAGCTAAGCACAGTCAGATACCAGCAAACTAAACAAGGGCTGGGTGGGTACCGCTCAAGCCCATCTGAAAATTTTTCCAGAGGAACCAGAGGACCTGTAAGATGGTCAGGTCTGGCCATTCTCTGGACCTTTTTTTGTTCCCCACATAGCATAAGTTGCAAGACCCATCTTGATGAGCTTTGCTAGGAAAGAAGGCCTACCAAGATCAATATTGGCACCTTCAGTAACCTCCTCCAGTTATAATTTAAGAATCTGTGTATCCAACAACAGCACATATTAAAAGGTTATATTAAACATATCCACCAATAAAGTGATATTTTTACAATCCTAGTATGTGTGTTTCTCACCTTTTTAAGTGCCACTGGTTTTAACTACACTGGCCATGTCCTTAGCATACTACACTTAACACTCAGCTTATAACACTTCTCCATTAATTCAGGTTCTTACAGGCATTGATAAATCAATGCAGAAGAAGGAGCCAAGATGATCATAAAAAATTCACAGGAGGAATTCTAACACCACACATAATCAAAAACTCATACATAATCTATTACTGACATGAAACAAATCAGTGGATGAATTAATGCAACTACGTTTTCAAGCCAGTTGTCAGTAATTTGGAATAACTGTTTTTCCCAAATTATTTTGAAAATACTGTATGACAGGTTGATTTGATGAAAGAAAACAGCTCAGCAAGTGTCTCTAAAAAAAAAAAAAAACCACAATGAAAATGAAAGCCAACCTCCATCAAACAAATAAAACCCCAAGCTGAAACAAGGCAGTTTTATGGTAAAAGAATAATACAAATTCAGAAGCATACATTGTTTTCCATTATCCGGTGTTAGTATTTGCCATCTTTCCATCTCCTGGAACAGCCACTTGTATCAAAAAAAGGCAGGGTGGGAAGAACACTGCTTTCTATCCAAAGCATTATAAATGCTCTCATGCCAAAACCTGTTTCAGTGGAAAAGATACTGACAACACTGCTGAAAGCGTCCTCCTGGCAGCTACATTTGTCTAGTTTTCAGATCAGGGGTATCTCAAAAACTTAAAAAACATAATTAGCTTAAAATGGATGTTCTAGCACCACGTTCTCTGTCACAGCCCGAACTTCTTCCAGATGCAAAAATCACCCTAAAAAGTCCTAGGTTCTGTTTTTCATCTTTTAACAGGGAAGTAATTCTTCTTAAAACAAACACAATCCGTATATTATAAAGTAGTGAGTGTATCTTTTAAGGTCCCTGCTGCATGCAATGAAAATACATAGAAAAAGCATGTTCTATTCATGTCTAACTTTCGCAGTACAGAGAAGGTATTATGCCATACATACACAGATTTTTGAGCAAAATTTACTAGCTCACAGCCAAGAAGGACCCAGTACCAAATTCTGTGTTGGGGAAAGAGCAGCTTTGCACATGGGTCAGGATGTACGAAGAAAGGAAAGTATAAGCTTGAAATGCAGAACCTAGAAGGAAAGCTTCTGAAGACTTTTAGTTTGTTACAGATTTTTGTTTTTAAACCACTGTAATCTCGCCACGTATAATTTTAGGATACAATTGCTACATTAGACTGCCTTCGCTTTCCATCATCCCACTCAAGAGGTGGCTTTTCCATAAATATTACTAAGTCACCAGCAAGTGAAGTATTTCGAGAAAGCTTTTTCCACACTCTTTTGCTATCACAAATGTCAACATCAGACAGACACGGACTAGCACCAATCTCAGATACAGGCCAAGATGAATTCGAGTTCTCTCCTGTAATCCTATTCATTGTTGACTATGAATTTGGCTTTGTTATACATATTAATTAAGTGTTCATCTCCAGTGGAAGTTTTACTTACTTCTCAGCATGCACAGGTATGGCTCTTCCAGAGCTTCAGAACCATAGCTGGTTCTTCTGTTTATTTTCTGAAGAGAACAAAATCACCCCAGTGCTTACAAATTCAGACGATACCATTAAGGAAAAAATCAAAACCCTCAATGGTTGATGACAAACAGCACAATGGCAGCCTCCTGAAAGCCCAAGCCCAAGACTCTGTCATGGAACCAGCTAGGCAAAGACCGACTCTTCTACACAGAAAGTCAAGCCCGTGGTTTGCACACTTTAGTAGCAGCCAAAATGAGAAGTAACCACAAATTAATACTGTTATGCCTAGGAAAAAGTCAACAGACATTAACAGTACTGCTCAGATTTTAAAGTACAGGAAAGTACTCGTATTGCTAAAATGGGAAGTAAAAAAATCAAGTGAATAATCTGACTTTTCTGGAAGATAATGAAGTTATTACTTTGTATGTTTTCTATACTGGAAACCAGAGAACTCCTCTGAGAATAAAGTATCTTAGCATTTTATAATCTCTCTGTCTAATGTAAGCCTCTACTTTAAGTGTATTAAAGGCAGTTCGTGTGAAAGCTTCTTTCTTTTTAATCCCATCTGACCTGAAATGGAAAGGCTCCAAACTCCATTACCCTCAGAGGCTTAGCATAAACCTAGATCCTATCTAAATTGCCCTATATATAACTCCGCATCTTTTTTTGGTTTGTTTCTTTTGATTTTTGTTTTGTTTTTATAATGCTGTTGTGGATCCATGCCTCAGGTATAACAAAAAAGCCAAGCAATCTGTGAAAAGCAGCTGATGGAAATAAATACAATGCCCTCTGATAGCCAGCATTTTAAATGTGATCTCTGCAATAAAGGCATGCATCCCATAAATAGAACTCCATAATTTAGAACAAAAATAGGCCAACCTGGGCAATTTGGCCATGGGAGTTCATCTATTTAAAGGAAAATTAGGGTTTGCCTCTTTCTCCTGACTTTTTATTCTTTATTTTATACTTTCTGATTTCCTTAACTATGAACCCATACATAACCCATAAAATTCTTCACAAGAGTCCTGGTTTCAGTGCGGCGGGATCGGTCCGCATGGTTTTGTCTCTAGCTTTCTCTTTCCCAGCGCTGCGGGGAAGGAGGACACGCCTCTCCGAACGAATCCATACACGGGGGCGTGTCTAGAGACTCGCGGTCATTTTGTTTCCCCACTCTCCTTATTTACGGTTTTTCTGCCTTGTTCTCGCTGCGGCTTTTGGACATGCCGCGCAGAACTTTAAATCTCATGCCCCGGGACTGGAGGAATTTATTGTTGCGGAGGGAAAGCCACATCCGTGACCACCTGTGATTTTCCCTGAAGCAGTAAAAGAC
>NW_010413218.1:0-6394 GCF_000710305.1 Buceros rhinoceros silvestris | reverse complement strand
GTCTGGGTGGAAGCGGTGGGAGGGATGGCCCTGCAGAGGCGTTTTGATATGGCTATAAGGTGTTTTCCCATACATCTGAGCTGGCACCGGAATGGTCAGTTAGTGTCAGCTGGATACTCTCAAAATAACTTTTTTTTTTTAATATCTATTCCTTTTTATAACCGAAATTTTACATGTCTTGCTCCAGTTGTCTCCACAAATCCCAATGCTTCTATGCTTTCCTGTAGATCAAGTTTCCTGGCAGGAATATGGTGATTTTCCCTCCACTCCTCTGGTCAATGAGCCCTAGGCCAGAGGTGGCACACAGGCAGTGCCAGACTAAGGTTCATTCTGACAATGTACTTAAGCCCGTCTGTTGGTTTGTTGCCGCGAAGAGGCACGGTTCCTTTCCTTTCACCTCCAGGCTTGTGTTTGGTGGTAACAGTCCTTCTGAGACCCTCTTGGGAATTACACTTGGTTTCTTTGCAGCATTGGGGTGGGCTTTTCTACATCTTTGTTTCCTGGCATGGTCCACCCTGCAGATGTGCAGGTGTAGGCACTGGTGTAGGAGAGCACACAAGGGGCAGAGGAGACCAAGGCAGCCTTTTCTGGGAGCAGCTAGTCATTGCATTTTCCCTAGCTATGTTGTTGAGCTACACCTTTGAATGAAAGGCTAAAAAGCTTTGGTGCCACAGGCCTGGGATAGAAGCATTCAATCCACTCCTCAGACATTGCAGTTTTCAGATCAGTACATTCAGGTGGGCTAAACTGGGGTTATTTTACCTTAATATGCTGGTTGACTTAGGTTGTGGTTTAGGAAATGATTCACAGATTGGCTGTCCTCGCATCCAGTGTGGATCCTTTCGTGCAGAGGCAGGGGGAAAATATAGGATTAGTAACTTTGTCATCCAAGTTTAACCTGTCGCTGCATGTCAACTGGAGCAGTAGGAAGCAGTGCCTGACGTGTACTGTGGCTTGTGCAAGAAGCGCTCCTATGCTTTGTGAGCTGTGGCAGTGTGCAGCGGGTACCCCGTGCCCTCGCGCTGCGGCCACACATGGTACAGCAGCTCTGGTGTGTGTGCCTGCTGGCACTTGCCAACCGGCCAGGATATCCTGGGGCTGGCTCCTCTTGTGTAGGTCCTGACAACGTGTTTGTTTAACCACTGGAGTCTTTTTTAGGTATGGGTCTGCAATATGTGAAATCTGTGAAATGCCTAAAGGGGTTGCAAACCATCTTAGTGCCGTGCATCTGATACTGAAATTTGTCTTGCACTGTAGCTGCTGGATTAAATAAGTGCTTGGATAAAGCAATAATGTTAGCTCAAACTTCTTGACCACTCTAAAGACTTACGATATTAGATGCGATTGTTTTTCTGCTTTGACTGAATGACTTGAAAGCATTTACAGGCAGTTCTTCAACGCAGCATCACAGAAGGGTTTGGGTTGGAAAGGACCTTGAGTTCATCTAGCTCCAACCCCTCACATGTTATCCTAATCTGTTGATTGACAGATTTTTCTATTCTTCGTGTACTAGAAAAATAATAGTTGGGGGTAAAAAAAAACCCAGAACAGTGGTGCTGTGTCGTTCTATCACCACTGCTGAAAAAAATTAGTGAATCTTTTGGGGAAAACTAAGAGATCTGCCACAACCTTTTTTGAAGATAAGTCAGTCAAAGCAGTCAGTCAGCAGTCCTGGCTAACCGAGGAGGTACCAATCGACTGGAGGTTAGCAAATGTGACTTGCATCTACAAGAAGGGCTGGAAGGACAACCCAGGGAACTACAGGCCTGTCAGTCTGACCTTAGTGCCAGGGACAGTAATGGAGCAGATCATCTTGAGTGCCATCACACTGCATTTACAGGACAGCCAGGTGATCAGACCCAGTCAGCATGGGTTTATGAAAGGCAGGTCCTGTTTGACCAACTTGATCCTCTGTGACAAGGTGACCCACTTAGTGGATGAAGGGAAGAGCTGTGGATGTTTTCTGCCTGGACTTTAGTAAAGCCTTTGACACCTTTTCTCATAGCATTCTTCTGCAGAAACTGGCTGCTCACGGCTTGGATGAATGTGTTCCTTGCTGGATCAAAAACTGGCTGGATGGTGGATGGCCAGGCCCAGAGAGTGGTGGGGAATGGAGTTAAATCCAATTGGTGGCCGGTCACAGGTGGTGTTCCCCAGGATTCAGTACTGGGGCCTGTCCTCTTCAACATCTTTATCAATGATCTGAATGAGGGGATCGAGTGCACCCTCAGTTAAGTTTGCAGATGACACCAAGCTGGGTTAAGGTGTTGATCTACTTGAGGGCAGTAAGGCTCTCTACAGAGGGATCTGGAAGGCTGGATCAATGAGCCAAGGTCAATGGTATGAAGTTCAACCAGGCCAAGAGCTGGGTCTTGCACCTGGGCCACAACAACCCCCTGCAGCGCCACAGGCTTGGGGAGGAGTGTCTGGGAAGCTGCCCAGCAGAAAAGGACCCCCTGCGAGGTTACAGGCTTGGGGAAGAGTGGCAGGAAAACTGCCCAGAGGAAAAGGACCTGGGGGTGCTGGTTGACAGCCAATTGAACGTGAGCCAGCAGTGTGCCCAGGTGGCCAAGAAGGCCAATGGCATCCTGGCTTGTGTCAGCAACAGTGTGTCCAGCAGGAGCAGGGAAGTGATTGTCCCCCCGTACTCGGCGCTGGTGAGGCCACACCTTGAACACAGTGCCCAGTTTTGGGCCCCTCACTACAAGAAGGACATTGAGGTGCAAGAGAGCATCCAGAGAAGGGCAATGAAACTAGTGAAGGGTTTAAAGAACAAGTCTTATGAGGAGTGGCTGAGGGAACTGGGGTTGTTTAGTCTGGAGAAAAGGAGACTCAAAGGGGACCTCATCACTCCCTACAACTGTGGGAAAGGAGGTTGTAGTGAAATGGGGGTTGGTCTCTTCTCCCAGGTAGCAAGTGGAAGGATGAGAGAGGAAATGGCCTCAAGTTGCACTAGGGAGATTTAGGTTGGATATTAGGAAACATTTCTTTACAGAGAGGGTTGTGAAACATTGGAACAAGCTGCTCAGGGAGATGGTGGAGTCCCTGTTCCTGGAGGGGTTTAGAAGATGTGTGGATGTGGTGCTGAGGGACATGGTTTAGGGACCCTGGCAGTGTAGGGTGAACGGTTGGACTCAATGAGCTTAAAGGTCTTTTCCAACCAAACGGTTCTGTGATTCTGTAATTTGGAGACGACAGCTGGTAGCCAAGCTGGATTGTGGCTCACTGATCTGTAGACTAAGCTCTTACTTTAAGACTGTAAGATGCTGTAACTTTCTGATGTCATGGAAAGATGAGGTGTTCCCTAATCAGCCTGGAAGTATCTTCTGTAAAAGCATGAAAGTGATGCTGTGAAAGTCCAGTACTTTCATTTTCAATTAGTCACCCTAAAGTGTTTTTTCCTTTGGTTCTCTGAAAAGGAGCTAAAGTTATAAACCCCCTTTTAGAAAAAATCCACTCTGCAGTGGATATGTTGTAGGAGAAGCATCAATGTGCTTTTTAAAAGTCTGTACCTGTTTTATGATAGTGTATCATAGATCTCTGTATTTTTATGTACTTAAATGTACTTGTACACTGCTTTTCAATAAGGTGTGGTCATTTTGAAGAGCAGGTCTCATTTAGACACAAGCGTTACTTGCATAATGTGTGCATTCATGAAAACCACTTTTTATCTGAGAGCTGTACCTCGAAACAACTTCTGACTGTTGTCTCGTGCAAAAGTTTCCTTGTTTTTATCCTTTTCCTTTTCAGAGCCTTCCCAAGTTTTCTGCTGGTTTTTTCTGTGGCACACAACTATAATTTGCTGACTTATGCAACCAGATGCAATGTTTTTGCTAAGAGAGAAAAGCTTGAGAGGTCATGAAACCATTTCTCTGGCAGAAATCAATCTGGATATTTAAGGCCCTCTTTATGAAGAACGCTGAGCACTGCGCTTCCACCATTTGAGCAGCTTCACTTTTACTCCCCAAAGCAGAGGGGACGCGGAACCAAGTCACTCTCTGTTTTTTTTGAGATCATCTGTTCAGGAAGGTGCCTTTCTAGTTCCTTTCTAGTCCAAAGACAATATATGTAGAAGTAGTCAAAGATAAAACTGTATAATGTGTCTCTGTAGCAATGAGGACCATCCCACTGGTGGTGTGTGGCTCTGTTTTCTAGAGTTGTTCATGGTGGTAGTCCCCTCAGGGTCTAAGAAGAACATGGAACCACGCTTGTTTCCTTTCTTGGAAAGTTTTTGTACTTCTTGCTGTGTGGTTTCTGGTGAGACTGGGCCATGTGGATGCGTAACGTGATTGGAATTCAGTGCATGTTACAGAAAAGCTGAGGAAAGAAATATGTGGGTTTATAGACTTTCAGGTGGCTGTTTGACCAGCATGTGGATGTTACAACGCTTTTATTTTGGTCTGAATTTCTGATGAGCTTTAAACATTAAATGTATAGATTTGGTTTTTCTTCTGTTTTTAGGAATTGTACATCAGTCATATTTTGCAATCTGGCTGAAACTCTTAACAGAGTGAAGAGGCTGAATACATTTTCCTCTGGTTCGAATCTGTTCCGTTATGCCACTGATCACCAGATGGGAAATGCTGCTCTTGATGGCTTCGATCAAACGTGCTGCAGAATGAGTCCTGACATAGAAATGTATTGTCACCTAGTTTAACTGTCTTCATTTCACTGTTTATTTGGGGTGTTGTATTTTTCACCTTCTAACACATCACTCCAGAGTTTCTTCTGAGCCTGGTTAGGTTTTAGTGGAGAGCATGGCAGTTTAGGTGGAACGTTCCGTGCACAGGTTGCTCTGGTTCCCAATGAGATGTTCGCATCTGCCTGAACAGAAAGCTCACTCTCACATGATTTTGATCCTAGTGATTTCCCATTTAAGAAAGGAAGAACTGGTGTGTGTGATGAGGAAGCTTTGTCTGGGTAAGGTTTTCTTCGTGTATTTCAAGGTACTTCAGGTAGTGTAACCATACTGACGGTCTGTTTTTTTTAAAAAAGCAAATTCATAACAATCGTTTCTTTGGAGCAGAATACCTTTCTTATAAAAAAGGTAGCGGTCAGAGCTGAAAAGTTTAACATAATTACTTTCGTTACAGAAGCAGTACTGATGTGGTATTAAAATACTATATGTGAAATCAGGTGAGGAAGAGACATGAACACACACTTTAACCTGTTATTATGATAAAGCATGGTATTTGGGTGTTAAGTTCTTTTTCTTAAGTTCTTTTTTAAAGTGGTTGTTTTCTGACGGAAGTCTTCAACAACTACAGTTGTTTATCACTTCTGCTGTCATTTTAACACTTGGAAAAAAATAGCATCTGAGGCTGTCAGCGAGAAAGATTTGGAACTGGGGAGCCAGATGCTCATAAGTGGATGGTAGTCTGTGAAACTTGACCTGCAGCATCTTTATTGCTTCAGTTCCGGGCCTCTCCAACAGAAACTGTTAATTGTGGAACTCACCAAATGCCCATGGGGACTGAGTAAGTCTGCAAAGCTTGTTCTCATGTTTACACCTAGCACAGGTCTCCAGTCTCATGGCAAGGAGTGGTTGCCATGCGAATTTTATGGTTATCATACCCAAGGGATTCTCTAATTCAGGTCATGCTGAAGAAGGGCTTGAGGGCTCGTTGTTGGTGACTGTCAACTGATGGAAGAAGGCTAGCTCTTCCTGCCAGCCCTGTCTGGAAGTCAAGTACCATTGTAGTCTTTATGAATGCTTGCTGCTATATTGTATATAAACCAACAAGTGGCAGCCAGCTCAAATGTGCCCTGTATGGGTATGAGCATATTTGAATCGTTTTATCAAAATATGCCTGCATTTAAACTGGTTTTGCTTTGATGGATGCTGATTGTAGAAGCTACACAATGCTGTTGCTCACATTACCTTCCTGAAACACTCACAGACTCCAGTTCTGATGTCTTGACCAGTGTTTCATTGGTGGGACTCTAAACATATTCTCAGCTAGTGTCATTCTTAGATTTATGATGTTTAATGCATATATTATGGGATTATCATTAGGAAGAGATTAAGTTATTTTAAGGAAAAGAGGGGCTTTTCATGACCTGTAACAAGTGGAGGGTTTCATTTGTGCTGTTTGAAATGAACACAGTGAGTGCGTATATATAGAATTCTAGTTACAGGCATCTTCAAGGATATCTTTGTTTACATCTGAGCACATTTCTTGCCTGCTGTGAAAAGCTGGTGGCTTCACGGGCACAAGGTGTACCTGCTGGTGGGAGTTGCTCTCCCAGCCTTTCTGTTTCACTGATGGCATCAGGGGATGCAAAGGCACCCGCAGCCATTGACAGGCTGGCTGAGAGGTAGCTGCCCAGCGAGTTGTCATTGCTCTGCCTTGCCCCATTGCTCTGACTGGTCGGCTAGTCCAGGTCAGTAGGG
>NW_010413217.1:0-6252 GCF_000710305.1 Buceros rhinoceros silvestris | reverse complement strand
ATGCCGTTAACTTCAGAAAGTGCAGTTAGTTGGAATAGACTGAGCTTAAAATAAAATCACTGAACAGAATTAGTTCTGTTCTAACTTAAACCAGGACAACAGCAAAAGGATTGAATGAGGGGGGAAATGCAGTGAAGAAAGGATGACAAAAAGGATGCCTTCTTTTCCTTGGTCTTTAATAGTAAGACTAGTTTTTCTCAGGTTACCCAGCCCCCTGAGCTGGAAGACAGGGAGCAGAATGAAGCCCCCATTATCCAAGGGGAAATGGTTAGCATCCTGCTGCACCTCTTAAGACATGCACAAGTCTATGGGGCCAGATGGTATCCACCCAAGGATACTAAGGGAGTTGGCAGAAGTGCTCACCAAGCCACTTTGCTTCAGTGATCATCAATCCTGGCTAACTGAGGTGGTCCCAGTCAACTGGAGGTTAGCAAATGTGACACCAATCTACAAGAAGGGCTGGAAGGAGGACCTACAGGTCTGTCAGTCTGATGTTGATGCCAGGGAAGGTTATGGAGCAGGTCATCTTGAATGCCATCATGTGTCACATGCAGGAAAACTAGTCCATCAGACCCAGTCAGCATGGGTTTACAGAAGGCAGGTGCTGCTTAACTAACCTGATCTGCTGTGACAAAGTGACCAGCTTAGTGGATGAGGGAAAGGCAGTGGGTATTGCCTACCTAGACTTTAGTAAAGCCTTTGACACTGTTTCCCACAGCATTCTCCTGGAGAAACCAGCCACTCATGACTTGGATGGGGCTAAGCTTTGCTGGGTTAAAAACTCACTGGATGGCCAGGCACAGTGAGTGGTGGTGGATGGAGTTCAATCCAGTTGGTGGCTGTTCTCAAGTGGTGTTCCCCAGGACTCAATATTGGGGCCAGTTCTGTTTAACATCTTCATCAATGATCTGGATGAGGGTGTTGAGTGCACCCTCAGTAAGTTTGCAGATGACACCAAGTTGGGTGGGAATGTTGGCATGCTTGAGGATAGGGATGCTCTACAGAGGGATCTGGACAGGCTGGATTGTTGGCCAAGGCCAATGGTATGAGGTTCAACAAGGCCAAGTACCTGTTTCTGCACTTTGGTCACAACAACCTCCTGCAACATTAGAGGTTTGGGGAAGAGCGACTGGAAAGCTGCCCGACAGGGTGTTGGTCATCAGCCGGCTGAACTCGAGCCAGCAGTGTGCCCAGGTGGCCAAGAAGGTCAAGAGCATCCTGGCTTGTATCAGAAATAGTGTGGCCAGCAAGACAAGGCAAGTGATTGCTCCCCGGTACTTGGTACTGGTACACCACACCTCAAATACTGTGTCCAGTTTTGGGTCCCTCACTTCAAGAAGGACATCGAGGTGCTGAAGTGTGTCCAGAGAAGGGCAATGAAGCTGGTGAAGGGTCTAGAGCACAAGTCCTATGAGGAGCAGCTAAGGGAACTGGGGTTGTTTAGCCTGGAGAAAAGGAGGCTGAGGGGAGACCTTATCACTCTCTACAGCTACCTGAAAGGAGGTTGTAGAGAGGTGGGGGTCAGTCTCTTCTTCCAAGTAAGAAGTGACAGGACAAGAGAAAATGGCCTCAAGTTGTGCCAGGGAAGGTTTAGGCTGGATATTATGAAAAATTTCTTTACAGAAAGGATTGTCAAGCATTGATTGGAACAGGCTGCCCAGGGAGTACTGGAGTCACCATCCCTAGATGTATTTGAAAGACATGTAGATGCGGCACTTAGGGACACGTCTTACGGTTTAGTGGTGGATTTGGCAGTGGTAGGTGAATGGTTAGACATGATGATCTTCCAACCTAAACAATGCTATGATTCTAAGAAAAGTAATGTGCTCAGAAAAAAACCCAACATGTTTCTTTCCTGATAAACTCCTTAGAACTGAGCATGTCTTTTGCTAGAGAATTGAGGGGTTTTTAAAAAACATAAAATTTGGTGCCATCAAGTGGAAATATTCTGTATTGCTGAGAAGAGCTGGCCAAGTAGCAGCACAGGGATTTCGTTATGTATATCAGCACTTTAAACCTTTGCAGTGAAAGTGTTTTCCCCATCATGCACATTATTTCCTGTTCTAAAAGTGGTAGGAAATTCCTCATGTTCACAAGTTTTAGAAACTAACATCCTTCCCTCTTACACATGGCAAGCATATCTTGTTTTTTGACAATTCACATTTATGGCTGTCATTAAAGAATATTCCTCTCCGGTTTTGTGATTTCCCTGCTGTCGATATTGCAGTGTGTTTCCACTCCAGGAATGTTGCCTATTGGCAGATTCCCATTCCAGAGCACATGGTCCCTCTGCAAGAGCTGTGTTGCAGAACCAGCCAGAAGTCCATACTTTATGTTTCATTTGCTCTAATGTGCAGGAATTAAAATTCACATTCCTTTGCATTTCTAAATTTCTGATGGCAAACACTTTTTTTTTTTTTTTTTTGCTGCAGGATCACCTGAGAGGAGGGACACTCGCTCTGGTAAGTCCCATTGCTGCACTCCAAGAAGCCCCTTAGTGTTTCACCTCTGTTTTGGAAGTATCCTATTTCCACACTGGAACTGGCAGAGTGTAATGGCACTTGGAGGTGGGTAATGCTTGACACTGCCTAAGCTGCTTGTTCGATGAATGTTGATCAAATCCCTCGGCTTTATGTTATGGAGGAATTGCACGGGATAATCTTCAGCTCAACAGAAATTATAGTGACGACTTTCAGAGACCTCTGCCACTTAAAAGATACACTTCCTGCCCTCTGGAGGCTTCTTTTTCAGTATCATGATATCTGGATTAACCTAAACAACTCAGGACTTTGTGTTATTTTTACTGACTTTTTCCATGGCTATTCCAAATGTTTTAAAAACAAACATTTAGATATTTATTATTTTAAAATCTTATATTTATGAACTGAAGTATTTTTATTTTGCAATGTTAATAATAATTCAAAATAAAAGAATAACTCATTTTTGCTGCACCAAGATTCTCCAGTTTGAACCGAATGATCAAAATCTTTGAACTCTTGTTAAGTGAAATATTGGAAAAACCCTTCTCTTTGGTCACTTCTAATATTTTTTTTCAATTTCTGGACTGTTATTACACCAAAGTATATTTAGCCAGATCCTTCTTGCCATCAGATATCACATATAAAGTATTAGCAATGGCTGAACTTAGTGATCTTAAGGGTCTTTTCCAACCTAAATGATTCTGATTCTATAATCAACTACAGCATTTTCTTCTAGGAAAGAAAAATTGGTAGATTGTATTATTTTGATTAAATTCAGATGATGGTTTCTCTGTATATGCACACACACACACTACACACACACACGCACGCCCACACACACGTATGTATTTATAAAAGAATTCTCTCCACGGTTTGGCACCTCTGGCAAAGCACTCTCCTGAAGCATTACAATATTCAGTCAGATTTAGACCAAAACACTGTATTAAACTCTGCTCTGAAAAATAGTCATGAAGGTGTGACAAACTCTAGCATGTCACTGCCATGTTTTCAACCCCTCAGACACGTAGTGGAATGGTCTGACTTGTGAGTAAAGTGTCTGTGATGCTTTTGTCAGCGTAAGGTTTGATTCCTGCTTTTTTTCCTCAGCGAGTGTTCAGGATGCTGTAAATGCATGAAGCACTCTGCCTGAGGCCTGGAAACCACGGCGTAGCTCTAGATCACTGTACGCCGAACACACTCCTGACATGCTCTTGTGCCACCTAGCACCTCCTGCTCTGCCTTCTGGCACAGGGCTCTGGCAAGAGGGATGCTCTGGAGCCCTATCCTAGTACTGTATCAGAAAAAGAAACTTCTTAGACAAAGGTTATTCTCAGAGGGGCTGTTTATACACATTTGAAGGGTTTTTAGAAGCCTACTACATTGCAAAGTGGTTAAAAAGTTATAACTGAGAATTGGGCCCCTTGGATCTCAAGGGAAAACTATGACTGTGCTTGAAATATTAATTTACTTGAGCATTTTCGAGTGTTGTATCATCTGAAGGAGAGACTAACTGTGATACACATGTGGGTATTTTAGGAAAAAGAGCAGATAGGACCAAACGTTTGAAGGATCTCCTATATATTAAACTAGGTATTTATTACACATCTTTGCTTTCAGTGTCTTACCTCTTGAAGTCTTCAGAGATATTTCTGTGAGGAAATAATGTAGTTATTTTTTATGCATATGGAAACAAATATGTAAATTGTACAACTTCACATGAGAGAAATGGTGTACTATTGTTAAAAGGAATAGGAAGTTTGTTATTTAATTCCTTGGAAATGTGGTTTGGTTTCTAATATTTGAAAGAGAGAAAATGATTCTATAATCACCTTGAATAACACGATAATTTTTCCTAGTTTGTTATTGGCCGCTAACAAATAGAGTTGCACCCTGTGCCTTGATTTTGATCATTTATTAGAATCTCTTTTAGTAGCAAAAACATTTGCTTTTAAGTCAGTTAATACATGCTGCGGTTCTTCATCTTGATCTCCCAAATAGGTGGACCCTTTCTTGTGTTTTGCTGAATAGTGTCAGAGCCATCAGTGATTTGAATTCTACATCAATGTTAAAGCAATATCTGGATCACTAAAAATTGCTGAGTGGCTCAAAGACTTTATAACCGTGTAAACAATATTAAATTTGTGAACCCAAAGGCAGCCTTACTTGATTGATTCTAAGTCCTTCTTCTCAATGATAAAAACATTTTAATTTTCTGATTTAAGTAATTATCTGAACCAGCCTATTTAAATCATTGCTATTATCTCAGGTTTAGGGCTGATATTTCTGGGTTTTGTCTTCTTTCTATTCAAGAACTGAAATCAAGGTAATGGTTTAGTGGTAGACTTTTGTTGCTATGGAACTATTCATTATCTTACAATATCGGATGCACAGAGCAGAGACATAAAGATTTGATTTCATAAACACAATATGAAGCTTTCAAATAAACCTTTAACTCTTACTGAGCAATTTATGTGGCACACTAGTTTTCAGTACATTTTTTATTCTCCATATGTGTGCTCTGGATGTATTTTAAATGCTTTCTCAAAGAAGATATAGAGTACAAGTATACAGACATGACTCTGTATGTGTGTGTGTGCATACAGATAAATGTGTTCACATATACTCGTGTGGTGGGTCTGTACTTTTTCCTATAGTGTTTTTAAACATATCAGTTTTAAAATCTAAATATTGGAAATCACACAGAAAGATAATGTGCCTTGGTTAATGGTATGATGTTTAAGAGGTATGTATGGGGTAGCATGAAAGAAACATTTCATGTGTCAGGCATCTGGGCAGATTCCTGGGTAGGTGGAATCGACGGCAAGGGAAAAGGAACCAGATCATAAAATTCACATAGCAAAATAGGGGGATTAAAAAGAAAATCTTCATAGCAGTAGATTTTTTAGTCTAGGTTCTGCTTGTGGCCCTCGTATTCCCTCTGTGGAGAGCTGTTTTTCTCCTGCACTGCATTCTTCCAGATGGAGTGAAAGGAATCTCCATAGCTACATGGATGGGAGGGTAGACCAGGCTTTGTCCCAAGAATATTCAGGCTCCTACCCTCATGTACCACAGTTTAGAGTAATGATCATGTAAGAACATTTCCTGTTTTGGAGAAACATAAGGGAAAATAAGATTTCAGTCCAGGCTTCATCAGCTAACAAATTTTGGGGTGGAAAGTTCACATCGTGAAGAAAGGAGATGATAATAGTATGATGTATTTATTAATTTATGTTGGTATCTACCTCAGCTTGAAAACACCCTTCTGATAAATAAAAATGTAAAGCAGAGCAAGGAGGAAACAAAACTATGCCAGCGATAAGATCTCACCAGGGAAAAATACTAAGAGCCTCTAGCGAATAATGGAGGAGCTATTAAACGGAAAGCCAAGCCTGCTTCCTGTGCTGTGAGCTTGAGAGGGAGTGTGTGTGCATGCCTGTGAGTGTGTGTCTGTGGGAGATCTCAAATGAAACTTGCACTTCAGCTGTTGTAGGCTGGCAACATCAGTCTTGAGACAAAAAGAGTTTCACTGAAAAAGAAATACTGCCTAAACCAGCAAAGAGATTTGGGGATCTCTCTGGACAGAAAAGACAAATTATTTGATGCAGTGTGTGTAGACATGCGAAGAAACAGAGGCTAGACTCAAAAAAATCTAAACAAGGTTCAGGTAATCATTCTGCTGTATTGAGATGAGCAAGCAGTCAATCACAGCAATTGTGACAAAGACCAAAGCTTGTTGGTGAGAAGTCATCATCATCATCATGGCTTGGCTTCG
>NW_010413216.1:13121-31489 GCF_000710305.1 Buceros rhinoceros silvestris | reverse complement strand
CGGCCTGGGTGTTTTGCGTCTACCCTGACAGCCTCGCAGCCGGGAGGTGCCTCCGAGAGCTGGGTGCCCAAGTGGGATTGCGCCTTGCTAAGTCAGTGCCGTCTGACAGGGCAGGCTGCAGGGAAACGTCGTCTGAAGTGTCGTTATTCTGACGGCCCAGCGATGGGGTTTTCCCCTCCACCTCTGTTTCCTCTCAGGAATAGCTTTAATAAATAGCATACAAACTTGGAAGGTATCCTTGCTTGCAGCTGAAGAATCACATAGGATTACATCTTTAAATCTTTAGTACTAAATGTAAACGCCTGAACTCTCATTTAATTTGCTTTTGGATGGTAATTTTTTTGAGTCTAGTGCTCCTGTTATCCTGACCTGTAAAACATATAAAAAACCCTAAGTTCTAGGTGAAGTTTCACAAAATACATTTTTAGAAGTGCTGCAAACAAAAATGCATCAAATGGCTGCATTTGCTGTCAAAGTTCTGGTTTTGTTTGCTTCATCCTCTGTTGGAATAGAGATACCACCTCCCTTTGGAGATAGCATAGGATACACGTATTGTCAGGGTGAAACAGATCTCTCTTCTGACACTGTAATAGGACTAGTTGCCCGTCCAGCGCAGATAAGTGTTGGGTCAAACACTGTGCTTAATCAGGCCTCATGTTTGACTGCTTTGGCAATGTCTTCTTTGTCCTCTCAGTCTCTGGCACTTCGCATGTGCTGTTCCACTTCAGTGTATTCAGATTTTGAATGTGGACTGGTGTGAAACTCGGTTCCGAGAGTTTATAAAATGTGAGCCATGTTACGGGATTGCACTTGCTGTGAATTGACGTGTACAGAGCATAATCTTGCATTTTCCAGAGCAAATATGTGTCCATTCATACTCTCCTTCCAGTGAAAGAGGACAGTTGTATTGTAATGAAATAGATATTTAATGATATATTTTTGTTACTTCTTCACAGTAAATGTGGAGAAAACACGTACAGGAAAAACAGTGATTGTGAATGAAATAGTGACTACAAATTTCTTTTAAAAACAGAATGGAAATTGGTCATGTAAGTGAAAGTGACAAAAATGTTATTGCAGTAAAAGATAAAAGTAATGAGTCCCTGTAGTGTTTGGTATAAATTTCCCATTTGAAGTCCGTTATTTAATAATGAAGATTCAGCAGTAACTGTGTGACTGCTGCGCGCACCATAGACTGTAAATATCAACATGGAGCTAACTGCCGCTAAAAGTCAGTAGCCCTATAAAATAGGAAACTGCAGAACCCTTACGTGTGTGCTGTCCAACTGAGTGTCTGCTGTTACGCTGCAAAATTGGTGTGTCAGGAATTCCCTATACAAGGAGGGATGCAATTTTTTAAAAAAATAATCGAATCATATTAGTGACATTTTAAAACTTTGATACCAATTTTCATGTTACTCTGCTATCTTTTTTTGTAGCCAGAAATAGGCCATAGTGCTTGGTGTCATTAATGATAGAAGGCAAGCAGCAAATGTTATTGCTGCTGAAGCATCGTGGAAGACACTTTCCTCCTTCAGTAAAAGCAAACTAGAAACACAGCTTTATTTTTCTTCCCTCTCAAATAATATGTATGCGTCTAAGAATTTGTAGAAATAGCTTTATGTTAAGTATTTGTACAAATTTGTTAAGTATTTTATCAAACCTAGGACACTGTTTACCCAATTTCAAATAAGAAGAGGTGTTTTTTTTCTTTAGCTTGCTTCTGTGAGGCACTTGCTGCTGTTGTTTCAATACCTGCATGATGTGAGCCTGGAGTAATCATTCATGTCGGGACCCTTTCTGTCAGAATTGGGCTTTTGGTTCAGGCATTGATCTACCACCTGCGCATGCACTAGGGAGACAAGGGCAGCACGGAGTCAGTGTTTTGCAACAGCGTGTAACAGGAAAAAAAAGTATTAGTGCATTTTTGAGCTACCTTTTATAGGACAGGTCTTCAGTACAGTCATTTCATGACAGCATATGTTTTGAGTGTAGGTGGTGGTGTACACATACAATTTGAAATATTTCCTGTGGGAGTTGGTATCCTTCAGTGTTTGTACTTTTTTCATTCTGTTTCTGTATCTGACTGTGCATCTGCATTTTGAAAGGCTCAGATGCCTACCATAAGCTATTAGCTAATAAATTAGCTATAAGCTAATAAATTAAAAAAAAAAGCTTTATTTCCTTATCATAGAATTGTGATGTAATGGAGCCTGGTCTTACACTTCCTGAATATATGTTAAAACTTGTAATAACTTAATGTAAGTAGTGTGAAGCCTTTAAGTGATCGTTGAGTCTGGTACCTGATTAAGCCTCCTGTGTAATAATGACTCTGCTGCCAGCTGGCTGCATCTTGCTCTGTTGGAATAGCAATTGGGAAATGCCATGGACTGTGTTGCCATATCACCAAATATGCTGAGTTCTTGGCCATGCAGTTATTGCCATTCCAAACCTTAAGCCAAGCAGGAAGTTAAAGTTTGGTGTTGAGTTGTAAAATAGTGTGATAATCTGCTCCTATTGTATAGCTGACGCAGACTGTAATGGGCCACTGTAATTGTTCTGCTCTACTAAAATATTTTAGTTCAGTGTTATTTTTAGAAACAACGGTGTTTTACTAGGCAAAATGGTTTGCATTTAGTAGTATTAGAAATCAGGGTACTTATTCTAATGAGTATTTATGAAATAGGTGTTAAAAAAGAAAAAAGAAGTGAATAATAATAATAAAAATAATGCTAATATTCTTTAATCCAAGAGGGCCCATGACAATAATTTATTATGTGGTGTAATGCTGCATAGAGTTCTGACAGGTAGTTGCATCTATGCATACACTGTTCTGTTTCATAGATGTAGTGAAGTCTGATCATCATATAATTTTGGCAATGCAAAGCTGGTGAAAACTTTACTAGAGGGGCTGCTGTATGCTGGCCTCACAGATGTACCTAGGGGTGTAAGCCACGTCTCGGATCCCCACACAATGCTACTTCCAGAGAAAATGATGTGTCAGTAGTTAAGTATGAAATACAGTTTTCACTGAAATACAGTAGGCAGAGGAGACCATAACAGCTGGTGACATCAGTCTTTTTTTTTGTATCTCAGAAATAAGATCCTACAATCTTAATAATATCTACCTGAGAAATATGCTTAAATGAGACGGGCTCTTCAGAGGTGTGTAACTTACCAACCTTCAAAACAGGATTCCTTGATGGCTAAATTAAAATTTAATTTTGCACTACAATGGAGTATAGTGAAAACTGAAATACTTGCATCCAAAAAGAATGGGAGAGACGTATCCGTATAATACTAGTCTAGTTATAGAGCGACTCTTGTCTTAAGACTGCACAGATTGTTTACTTCCTGGTGTGTTACAAGAATAGCTTAATGTTTGTATTTTTTATAAAAGTTTTAACAGCCAAAGAGCTGAATTTGCTTCGCAGTTTAGTAATTAGACTAAACTTGCCTTTCCATATTTTTGACCTCACTAGGTTGGCAGCCTCGGTGGTTTGTTTTAGACAATGGGATATTGTCATACTATGATTCACAGGATGATGTTTGCAAAGGCAGCAAAGGAAGTATAAAGATGGATGTGTGTGAAATAAAAGGTAAGAATTAATAGATTTCTGCTTGAGGAAATTTTGGCTGCCAGGGAGATAGAAAAGATCACCCAACATGTGTTTTTCCTTCTCTGTTTTTATTTTTCTGTAGTCCAATGTGACTGCTTCATAGTTCACAAATAATAATAAATGGGAATTCTGAAGTGGTGACAAGGAAAAAATGTTTTTGACAGCTAGAACTCTGTTTTGAGATAAAGAACTCACCATAATTCCTTTTGTTTTAAACAGTTATGTGCAAGTGGCTTATGCTTGAAGTTACCCTGGCTAGTTATTTAGTTCTACCACTTTTCCCTCTTATGAACAGGGATGAGAGACTGAATCATGAATGCTAGGTTTTCAGAAAAGCAGCAGCAGTGACCCAAAAGCAGAGATTTTTATAAACCAGGGATGCTTAGTCTTTTGTTTTCCTGAGTTATTTTTACTTTTGTCGTTGTTAGCAGCTGCCCACCTGCATAGCTGATGGATGTACTAGAGTTAGTAAGTGAACTGTTTGTGTCAGACTTTGAGTTTAGTATATTCTAAGCTATAGGTCAACCACCTTAGCTAATAGCAAGGCATGGTCTAGCTCCTCGCCATTGCTTTCAACTCTTGACCTCCTTCCAGATAACCACAGATGACTGGTCTCGTGATATGGGTACTTGGATATTAAAGAGTGGGACATCTTACTTTACATGGGCCACCAAGTATTTTCCTGTGGAAACTCCTTTTTGCTACTGTTTTCTTGGTGTAGATGAAACCGGCAATGTAAAGTGGAAGATCCCATTTCCCACCCCCCCCACACACACACTTTTTTTTGCCATTCCAATTATTAATTTTGCTTGCCATCTTTCTTTTGGTGAAGAAAAGATAATAGTTGAAGTCCCCTGGGACCTGTAGTTGATGCATGAAAGTTAGCAGAGTATACAGTTAAAGATGTCATACTGAATATAACAGACTGTAAACAAAATCCACTTGAGTTCTAGGTTCTAGGATTCTGACCTGAAGCAAGATTTCATGTAGAAGGCAGATTATTTAAGTCTTCAGCCTAATCCTCTGTAAATACTTGTACTTGCAACAAAACTCTTCAGTTTGCCATGTATAAATTGGGTTTGGAATGCAACAGTTATTACAGATTCATGTGCAGTGAATTGTTAATGCAGAAGGGGAACCTCATTGTACTTGAGTCTGGCCACTGTTCTTGTGTTCCTACCTATTGGCTTGAAGGCATGCTGGGAAGAAAGGTTGAGCAGTTTGGTTGTTCTTTTGTTTAGCAGTGATACGTTGTGATTTACTGTATTACTGTAGGGTTATAATAAACATTTTAAAATACTTTGATCAGTATAATAAATAATTGTTTCTGAGTTGGTTTTTTTGAAAATTGTTTTTTTTCTCCTCTACCATAAGTTCATGCAACAGACAACACAAGAATGGAGCTAATCATCCCAGGGGAACAGCATTTCTATATGAAAGCAGTTAATGCAGCCGAAAGGCAAAGATGGCTGGTAGCACTGGGGAGTGCAAAAGCCTGTTTAGCAGATAGCAGAACAAAAAAAGAAAAAGGTATGTGTGTTATCTAGAGCACATACAATCTTACCATTTTTTTCAAATGCTTGTTTTCAGGTGATGATAGTGCAAATATTGTGGTAGGGGGTCAGTCTTACTGTTTTTAAATACAAATTGTAATTACTTCTAGTCATCTATACAGTAAATTCACCCTTTGTGTTTGAATTAGAGGTCACCTCCATTGACTTCATGTATCTTAAGAGGCTGAAATACCAGCAACTTACTGTCGTTACAAGAACAAACGTACTTTTTGTAGCTGTTGTGTTGTGAAGCTATTTCATTTCTGCTGTTGGTTTTTTATTTTTAATGGTTACTATTGTTTTTTCCATAATTTTTCTTGGATAGCTTAATACAACAACTTACACAACACTCTTGACGGGTGTGAATTTCATCCATTATTTCTTTTCTACATTACATTGCAGTCAAGAAAGATTGCAACTTTATCTTTCCTAGTAATGTGCCTCTTTTGTAATCATCGCTGAATTAGCGTCAGTTATCCAAAAGTACAACCTATTGTCTGCTTCATTGCAGAATCCAATTTTCCTCAAAATTAAGCAAAAGTTTAAGTGAAGTTTTAAACTGTTATTTTAATTTTTGAGCACTTTTCCTTTAAAATTAAATGTGTGCATACACTGTATGCAATAAATTGATATTTCCCTCTTTTTTTTTATAGAAATAAGCGAGACCAATGAATCTCTTAAAACCAAAATGTCTGAACTTCGTCTCTACTGTGATCTTTTAATGCAGCAAGTTCATACGATACAAGAATTTGTTCACCATGATGAGACTCGCTCTCCTACCAGCATTGAGGTACAGAATTTCTAGAATGGCGAATTAGGAGAACCTAATTATACAATACACCTCAAGTTGACATCTTATGCCTTATTCATCTCCCTAATGATTTAACCTAAGGTCAAACGTTGAGTCCTTGTGCGTAAAGTACCTGGATGATATAACTGTAATTGTAATGTGCATTAGGAAGCAATTGTGTTACTGAGCTGTTTGGTTAAAAGGCCAGAAGAGCTGCCATATGAGTTATGCAATAATTTGTCTTGTTTTGCCTCTCTGTTATGGACAGAGTAGTTGAAACAATCTCTTTTTGCCTGTTCCTCACTTCCTGGGGTGTTCCATTTTGTTATCAGTGACAGCTAGTGTTACAGGTATTGGAAACCTGCAGTGTAGTTAAGTCTCTCTGAATATGCACAAGTAAAATTCTAGTATTTCTGCTTTTGAAGGAAAGTTAGTACTGGAAATGATGATTGGCTTCATTCTTTACACTCTTGAGCACTCTGTGGACAATATTGTTGTCCACTTAGGGCAAAGCAAGAGTTTGATGCTTAGTCACAACACAGCAAGTAGTTGTCAGTTTACAGCAAGGTGAAATTGGCCTGCAGGCTCCTTGCACTAGAGTGACGTGTTCTGCTGCAATTTATTTGTTTCACTGAATGATCTCCTGATAGCTGTTAGTCACTCCAAGACAAGCTTAGCAGTAAAAATCTGACAGCATTGTTGGCTGATACCTAAAAAAATTCATGTGTCAAAAAGAAATTACAATGCTGTCACATTTGCTTAAATTAACCTCACTGGAAGTGTACATTTCATTAAATAAAATGGGAAATGGAAGTCCTTAGTGGTAATGAGGGAGATTAGTGTGTGAGGGAGTGGTGGTGGGGCAGAGTTTTATTTACATCTTTTCAGTTTCTTTTTTCTTGCTTATACTTGTTTCATTTATTTTCAGAACATGAATGAAGCCTCTTCCTTGCTTAGTGCCACATGTAATACATTTATCACAACACTTGAAGAATGTGTGAAGATTGCTAATGCCAAGTTTAAGCCAGAAATGTTCCAGCTGCCTCACCCTGATCCCTTAGTTTCTCCTGTGTCACCATCACCTGTCCAAATGGTTTAGACATTTTGAAATACTATTTTATCTAAGTGTTGTATTGTTGATTGGATGAAGGGAGGAAAGGCAGGAGACTATGCTACTGCTGTGATGTCAGCAGTTGTAACCTTTACTGTTATGATCAGTACTGGTCCTAAATATAAATCAATGATTTTCCGTGCCCAGACTTCATTTGCCGGCCTTTACATAATGAGAGTAATTTATCATACGTGATAATTTGTAATACAATGAGGTATCTCAAATGAATGAGGTTTAACTTTTCCTCAGTTCAACTGCTTCTTTCGTTTTTAGAATGCTAGTTGTACACTGACCTTAAGAATTTCACAACCTTGCCTCCTGTTCAAACAGATAACTGCCTTGTGGCTTGAAGCGCTTCAGCAAGATAACATATCTTTCAGTGTATATAATTCAGAATGTTTGTATTAATATAACATGACCTTTTTTAACAAAAAGGTAAATAATGGTAGAGATACCACTTGCATAACTCTTCACTACTGATTATTACCCTTAGAAGGACATCTTAAATGTCTTCTCGATCACATGTATAGGTTCCAAGATGAGCTGTATTGTGGGATTTTGTTGTGGAAATCCCTTACTTTGCACTTGATCTCTTGTCTCTATCTTCAATCAGTTTACTTACAAAGCTGAGAATTATTATTTTAAGCTAATAACTTGCTTTGATTTGCATAGAGATTTGACAGTGATATCAGAAGAACCACAAGGAATCAAGAGGCAGGATTTGACTTTATTGTGTAATGGGGAATTTAAACTGGCATTTGATAGTGGAAGAATGTTTTGATATTTCTGTGTATCATAGCAATTAACAGATGGCTTTGTGAGTAACCTTGGAGCAAAAGAGCAACTAGGTAGTACTTTTTGTAGTAAACTATTTCCTGCGTGAATGCTTTAAAACTTATAACAATCCATCTGTTTGCATATAGTTAAATCACATTTTTAACTACGAATGGTTTGCTTTTAATTAAAAAGATTGCTTTCTCTCTTTGTAGACACTGTAAATAAAGTAAAAATCAATGTAGGTATGCATATTATTCTTACAACTTTGTGACATTTTTGGTGTGGTTTGTTGTTTGGATTTTTTTTTTCCTCTAGATGAAGCGTTCCATTAGCCACCCTGGTCCTTGCTATTCAGACAGGTGATTTTCTATTTCTTAAAGCTTTTTTCTTATGTCTCAGAGAACCTCCCTGAACCTGCTAGCATTAAAATCAAAATGTGAGAAGAATTGTTTGCTTGGGGGGAAAAAAATTAAACAGCATAGACTGATCTAACTTTGAAAACTAAGGGTGCAGATTATCAGTGACTGTGGCAAATAATGCAGCTGCTGTCTCTAACATGCTATAAAAATTTCTTCATGCTAGAAACTTCATGCAAATGACTTATTCTGACAAGTTCATGAAATTAGACATAGAGCTTGAAATACTAACGTTCTTTCTGAGTCAGTATTTCCGATTCTTGAGTTATTTTCTTCTACGTGTAAAGGTTGTATTAAAGTATTTCCATTTTCAGGCTTTGTAGTTGTGAAAATTAAGAATGTTCTGTTGACTGCCATTTTTAGTTTAGCATAGTGAAAAACAGTTGATACTAGAAGTTTGATCACAGCATCAAAATTTATTTTTATGTATATTAAGTTTTGGTGAGTTGTTACATATTATGCTTACTAATAGATCTCATTTCTTTTGTAGGAATAATCTCTCTATGAAAGAACCAATTTTATCCCTTCACAGATTTTCACAGCGGCGCAGAAGAACATACTCAGATACAGAATCTTACAGTGATAGTCCCTTTGAAGATTCTCGGAGTAAGTTTGGAAGATGGGTGGGGGTTTTTTTGTATCTTCCTGTTTACAGCAGCTGCTCTAGCTCTGATATCAGCAGGAGGACGGAAGTTTTCATAGTTACTCAAAGTTTTGACTGTAAGATTCCTGTATTATAACTTTAGTTTGTTATGTGGCTGACTTTTGATGTCTTTCATTCATGTTGAAAAGGATCTTAACAGCTGGAGTAGTTGTACTGAAATCAGCGGTACTGTTGGCAAGGTGAAGGGATGTTTGTACTAATAGAATATGTGAACGATGTTCTGCTAAGCAGTGTAGAATACTGTTGTTTGCCACCTGCTTGTTATCACAAAACAAATTCTCCTTTCTGTGAGTAGCAGGGAGTAATTTCCACCCAGTGCATTGCAGAAAGATAGTTCGTTTCAGTGGTTGCTTGCTGTTTTTGGAGAGCAGCACAGTTGAGAAAGAGTGCAGCCTTGCCAATAATAAGTAAAAACAACCCCGCTAAATTACAAAATTATGTTCCCTGCTGGTTAGATGGGCCTACAGAGTTAGTAGGTAGTAACCAGATCATCTGTGATTTTTCCTTTTGAATCCTGCTGCCATTTTGACTCTGTCCTAACTCCTCTCAGGGAGACTTTCACAGAATCATAAAATCATTTTGGTTGGAAAAGACCTTTAAGATAATCAAGACTAACCGTTAACCCAGCACTGCCAGGTCCATGTCCCTCAGCACCACATCTATATTTCATTAAATACCTCCAGGGATGGGGACTCCACCGCTGCCCTGGGCAGCCTGTTCCAATGCTTCAAAACCCTTTCTGTAAAAAATTTCTTCCTAATATCCAACTGAAACCTCCCCTGGTGCAACTTGAGGCCATTTCCTCTCGTCGTATCACTTGTTATTTGGCAGAAGAGACCAACTCCCAACTCACTACAGCCTCCTTTCAGGTAGTTATAGAGTGGTGAGGTCACCCCTTAGCCTTCTCCAGACTAAACAACACCAGTTCCCTCAGCCATTTCTCACAGGACTTGTTCTCTAAACTCTTCACCAGCTTCGTTGCCCTTCTCTGGGCACGCTCTAGCAACTCAGTGTCCTTGTAGTGATGGGCCCAAAACTGAGCACAGTATTCAAGCTGCAGCCTCACCAGAGCTGAGCACAGGGGAACAATCCCTTCCCTACTCCTGATGGCCACACTATTTCGGATAGAATCCAGGATGCCGTTGGCCTTCTTGGTCACCTGGGCACACTGCTTGCTCATATTCAATAGTCAACACCCCTGTTGTCCTTTTTCACCAGGCATCCTTCTGGCCACTCTTCCCCAAGCCTGTAGCATTGCCATGGGGGTTGTTACGACCCAGGTTCAAGACCTGGCACTTGGCCTTGTTGAATTTCATACAATTGGCCTCAGCCCATTGATTCAGCCTGTCCAGATCCCTCTGTGGAGCTTCTCTACCTTCAAGCAGATTGGCACATCCTCCCAGCTTGGTGTCATACACAAACTGACTGAGGGTGCACTCGATCCCCTCATCCAGATCATTGATAAAGATGTTAAAGAGACAAGCCCCAATACTGAGCCCTGGAGAACAGAGAACACCACTTTAACTTGACTAGCTGTTCTTGACTAATTGTGGTTTAGCCTTGCTTCCTTTTGGAGTGCCTAGTTTCTCGCTTGGATTGAAAAAACCTGAGGTCTGTGCATTGCTGAAAGCCCAGAGTACCTACAAAGACATACTAATGCTTTACATTCTATCATGAAGCAAGTATTCGCACTTCCACACCATTTGCTTGGTTCTGTGATGCTCACGTGTTGCAGGGTGACCACCTCTTTCACCGCACTCATCTGCCACCAGCACAGGCTATGCCAGCACGTGTCCCAAGCTAATAAACTTAGTTTAGATCCTATTCTATGTCTCATTGCCAGTGTAGGTGCCCATCAGTCTAGCTTCCTGTAATGCAAGGCTCTTTTTACCATCTGGACCTTCTAGTGTTGGTTACTCAGTCGGACTCTTTTCAGGACTGCTGAGAAGAGTCTCTGTCTTGCGTGTTTCTGCTAATACCAGGCTTTTTGGGTACCTCGCTATGTAGCTTCTAGCTCAGTTTCTGGGTTTGGTTTTTTTTTTTTTTTTTTTTTTTTTTTTTTTTTTTTTTTACCGTGTTAGACACTCCTTCTGCTACCTTCCAGTTATCTTAGTTCTTTCTCTTTCCTGTCAGGTAGCCTAGCTATGCCCAACTTGCAGTATGACATGCATTTCATTTTAATAATAGAAAATGTTTTAATTAAATGCTTATATATGCATCAGTTCTTTAAATAAAAATGTCATCTGTTCCTTATACAGAATATGTCTGCACCTCACAGATTATTGTCCTTCATAATGTAAAAATTATTGTGTATTAAAAACAAAAATATTTGACTTATACTAGCTGAGCATTCTTCGTAGCTGTCATCCTTGGGCATGCTAAGAAGTCCAGAGTAATTGTGATTCTGATTGCTTTTGTATAGGAAACAGCAAATAGAATAACTGATGGATTGGATGAAGGTTTTGGGGGCTGAAAATTAAACACTTATGTATCTTCATAGGATCTGCTCAGTGTTCTAGAAGTGCTGTCAACGGAGATCTGGTATCATCAACCATTCCTGAAGAAAACAGATCAGTATCGAAGGAAGGATCTGAACCTGAAGAGACTCTTTCATCTTTTTCTTCCTGAAGAAACTGAAAGTATTCAATTTTCTATAAATAATGCTATGCAAAAGCTGCTGTAATTATACTGTTGTTATAGGAAGTAGTAATTTCCCTTTTTAGAAGGATTTCTCTGCACTTTATAGAATAACATAAAAACTATCTTTGAAGTGTATTTTATCTTTGTATAGTTTATTTGCAAGAGTATTTTCCTAATATTTCACATCTTGAATGTGCGGTTTTTTTGAACAAATGATGGCTTAACAGATAAGCATCCACATTTCTAAATGTAGATCTTTTAAAAAAAGTGTGAAGATCTGATTGATATATTGGTAAATCTTCAGGTTATAAACTTCAGCAAAAAGGTTTAATGTTTTTTGGAGAAAATGCAACTTGTGCCATGGGCCTCTTGGTCATTTGTACCAGGTCATCCACCAGGAGCTGTGATTAGCCCTGAAAGGGCTTTTTTTTGCCTGTGTAAGGGCTGTGGGAATGAGCACTACTGGGTCTACTCTAGCGGCTTGATGGTAATCGACATTGCCTTCTCTAAAAACACAAGGATATACATAATCAGGTCCTTATTTTTAGCCAATGAAAGTAGAAGTATTTAGTGTATTTTTCTAAACAGATGTGTAAAAATAGCTTAATATGAAGCATTTCTACCAAACATTGGATATTTAATAATTTTTATTTATTTATTATTTTTTGCATCAAAAATTTCTACCTACTTTTCACTACTAAAGATGTACTAAAGGCTTGAAAATGTGCATAAATTGTTTCTAGGGTGTGTAGCATCACAAGAAGCTAATGCAGCACTGTTAAGGTTTAATGTGCTCACTTAAGATACGTTTTTAGCAAAGTATAAAAGCATGAGCTGAAATATTAGACCATTAAGCTGCTGTTGTAATGAGTATTTGTATCTATATATATTTTATTTATGGCATATTTATACAAAAGGGAGCTTCTGTTTTTGTGACTCCTTTATATCATTTGAGGATGGTATAAACCAGGAGGTGGATTCGTCTCTCAGTTACATCAGTATAAATTTGTATTAACTGAGATTGGTGTCTGACTCTCTTGATGATGATAATTAATGAGTAATATAGTGTAACAGTGCCTACTAGCTCCTTGGTCCAGAAGGTTGCTAGTATTAGCATTGCAAGCTTTTGGGGCTTTGGGGGTTATTAATTTAGGGATAAACTTGGTCTGTAAAGTCTTAGCTGTAGAGCACTTTAAGCAAGCCATTTATTGGTTTTGATTTACACAATTGTTAGATAAATGTACAGGGGTTTTGCACTCAAGCGCATACCAAAATCTGTTTTTATAATCAGGTCGTCTTTAATTTGGTTGAACTACTCTTCCTTTTGTTTATATGAATAATTCGGTGTTTTTGAAGCAGGCTGGAAAGGACTGGAGGAAATGAAGTGGAAGCTTTCCTTATAAATTTCTGAAATGGTGATTTATCTAATTCAAAATAGGTCCATATGTTGAGGAAAAACGTATGAGCATTTGCCCATATATAAAATACTAATTTATAAACCATTGTATCAGGGTCAAATGGAGTGGTTCGTACAAGTACAGTTATTTGTGGATACCAGCTCAGAGCTGTCATTTGTGCTCAGTTCTGTCAGTTTTCATGCAACTACCATTTCCACCTGTGTATCAGCCACACACATGCTTGTACAATTTTTTCTGAATGTTTGCTTTAATGTGTTCTGTATGACACTTGCGACAATTGTAAAAACAAGTATTAAAAAAGATGGCCAGAGAAGTAAACTGCATATTGCAATGCGAGTGTTGTCTTATATGCCGTCTTAGAGCTGCTTTTTGAAATTTCACTGAGGTTTCTGCCAGCTTGTGCAGTGTCACATTAACAGGTATCTTTTTCTGGCTTTCAGCTGCTATTGGAGTAAAAGAGTTTGGATGACACTTCGTGCAAAAAACCTCTGAGACTGATCAGTGCATGTAGCAGGAAGTAATAATGTTAAATACCATGGCAGATAGGATTGTTTAGACAAAGGTTGCTATGATTAGGGTCAAGCACAAATTTGCATGTAATTACTTCAGCACTGTTTTGGGTTCCTCTGTGTCACTAAAGCTGGGAGTGATGGCTTTGCATATGTGTAACCTGTGCCAAACTCTGTGGCAAAAATCCAAAAATGTATTTCAGTGAAATCAGTGAAGATGATATGCTGTCATACTAGTGGCAGCTGGAGCTAAAACATTGTTTATGCAAATGATGCTTAGCTGGCTGAATCACAATGACCAACGTGTACTAAGAAAAACAAATGTGGATGCTCTTACATTTTCATTTCCAGGCTTAGGGGAGAGCTTATCAGAAATGCCCAATTGTATCATTACTCCTTCTGGTGGAGAATGGGAGCTAAATCGCAGCATAAAATGTGTAATTAGTACTTCTAGTTTTGATTTCACTTGCTTCTGAAGAGATCAAGCTGAAACTGATTTTTAAAATAATATTTATCAGCTGAAGAATATAAGCCTACTACATACGTTTAGTATGTAAAAGTGGTAACTTCTACTTGCCGAGTTGTATCTCTGAAGTCTCAAACATCAGATTAGAAATACGTGCTTAAATGCCTTATCAGCATGTACTCTAAAGAATTAATGATCAGGTGGTCAGTGAATTATTGGAGATTTGTGAAAACTGAGATTACAACATTCAGGGGCTTTAAAATGCTGAAAATTAATGTTTGTATTTCTTTCCACTTAGTGTAGAGTAAGTCAGCATGACTTCCCCCCCCCCCACCCCTCCCCGAGAAAGCAATCTTTGTGGTAGGAATACTTCAGAGGTTGCTTCTGCCTAGAAAAAATTTAAAATGTATTTAAAAGCACAGCTATTTGTGTATTTTCACAAACTGTAAACTTGAGTTTTGCATTTTACGCTACCATCAGTTTAAGCATTGAAATGAAATGTTGTTTCTGTTAGGGCAGTCCCTAGCTTTCTAAAAGGGTGTAATACCTTAATGAAGGGAATGCCTGTGTCTGAAAAAGGGTTTTTTTGTAAATGTTGTTACTCATCCTCGCCCACCTGGACGTGTTCCTGTGCAGCATGCTTTAGGCAAACCTGCCTTAACCAGGGGACTGGACTCGATGATCCCCAGAGGTCCCTTCCAACCCCTACCAGTCTGTGATCATTCTGCTTTAAAAGAGTTCATGATGTGAAACCTGCCCATGACAGGCATTTCTTTACTAACTGCTTTGAGGGGTGAACCTAAGAGTTCCAGATCTAGAAGAGGAAGTTACTGCTTACAGGGGGTTTATGTAGCACCACAGTTGCCTTCCTGAGGATCTCTGCTGAAGATCTTTACCTTTGCTTTTGTCCCAAAGCACACTCCATCTTGTCTGACCCTGAAAACTGAGCATGCACAGCAGAGGAGAGAAAATAGACACGTCAGCCAGCCATTGGTGTATTCCTCCCATGATGTCGGCACATCTCATTGGCTCTGGAGTCTTGGCACACCCTTGTGCTTCCTTTCGAAAAACAGGGGCAAGGACACTAAAACCAGTCCTCAGATCTGCTGCTGCTGCCCCCGCCACTGGTGCCTGCCCTTTCCTGCTGCTCTGGCCACTGCTGCTCGGAGTGGGGGTAACAGCTTTGTAGCCTACTACTTACTCGCTAAAAAAAAAAAAAAAAGTCTGCTTCTATAGTGAGGTTTTGTTTGCTTTTTTTTCAAATAGGTTTTTAAACATAGTACCTGCTTTGCTACTTCTGACAAAATTGAATTTTTTTTTATGCTGGGAGTCACAGTGTTGGAGAGTGTTCCTAACTAATGCTACTGCCTCCCTTCAGAGAATTGTCCCTCTCCTGAAGCAGTATTGCATTGCTCTGAGCATATTTGCTCTCAAGCTTTTTCTACTGACCAGAGTGAATTCTAGAAGCAGATTTGCTCCTTTGATACTCTTTTCCCACAGATAACCAAAATTGTGACCCGCTTGCATGTGATTTGTGATTTCCAGCCCCCTCCCCCAGCTTTGCTCCTGTGGATATGTCATGTCAGCTGACCTGAGTAGTGAAGAACTGATGAGCCCTTAATTATTCATGGGAGGTGAGAACTTGTAGGTCCAGGCAATTAGAGACAACTAGTCTATGCTAGTTGCAGCTGCCAAAAAAATGAGGCAGTAGCTGGGTTTTTAACTGCTTACTTTCAGCAGAGACCAGCTATAAAGAAGAGAGATTAGCAATTTATCCATGTAGGATGTAGTGGAAGGCTTGGAAGTTCACTTAAGGTACAGCGTAAATGCCTGGGCATGTGCTAAAACTTATCCCTTGTCAATGAACCACCTATGAAGAAATGGTTTTGTTTTTTAAAGTCTGGCTCTTTCTAAGGCTATCTTGCTGGTGGCCAGGCTCTTTCTCATACACAGCTGGATTTTTAACAGCTAGCTACATGGTTTACATCCTTGGAGAACTGCATTTCTACCCAGACTTTTCTTTCAGCATCTCTTTTTCTGTAGCGTAGTGCAGGCATTGTAAAAACAGAGCATAATAAATAAATAACAAGGAGTTGCAGATTTTATGGTGCAGAAAGCATGCTTTATTTCAAATTAACAATTCTATCTCAAGGAGGTTCAACAGCTAACAAGATTTATTACTACATTAAGAGAACTAAAGCAAATTGAAGTGCAGAGCGGTATTTGATGTCATAACAACAGTTTGTTTTCAAACTGTGGTTCATTGCTTAGTTGCCTGCAAGTGACTACTGGGTGTCTAGTACTACCACACAAACTCAATCACTGCATCCTACGAACCTCCGAGAGGGGGTACTGCTGCTGCACATGAGTACCTAAATAGCTTTGTTAATTAAGGGGATGGCCAGGTGATGTTACTTTTTAAAAGCTATTCAGGCAATCAGTGTGTCAGAAACGGTACACAGACAGTGGGTGAACAAAGTGCTGGCCGCTTGCACTTTGCCCAAAAATTGTCAGTCAGGTATGGAAATTATGACATAATCAGATCCAATGTAAAACATTAAAGCAAGGCTTACAGGAGGGTAATTGCAAACATCACCAATGCCTTACATTTCTGATTCAACATAAATATTTGTGCATGTAGGAAGTAAGTACTATGCACAGTATCATCTCTTAGGTATAGGTAATCATCTTCAACAGGGAGCCTCTCTACCTGTTGAGGCATTCTTAGACATCAACAATGAGTTGAGGCACAAAAATTAGGTGGATGTTGAGTAGGGTAGTCGTTTGCTAGGAAACTTTCTCCTACCAACTGTTAGTTCCAAAAGTTACGTTTCAAAATGTCATAAAATAAATGGTACAAAACTTCATAACCGTTAACTTCGGCTATATACAGTATGTACATGACAGTGAAAAAAGTGTTTAAAATTCTTAGGTCAATAATGACTATAAGTCATAACGTATAAATCTGGACTTTTGTCTCATTCAGGTAGGTACAAAAATATTTTTTTATATTTACAGATCAGATATTTCAGTCCATATATGAATCACTTGTAAAAAGACAAGTGTAAATAATACAGATCAAGCTTTCTAAATTGATCGAATATTAATATTCACAGTGGCAGAATCGGTACCATGTTCGTTTCCTAAATTCAGGGTGTAAAGACCACCGTCGTTCTTCTGGACATCCATGATGATTAGGGTGGTTAGATCTTCACTTGTTTCAATGTGGAATCTGCCTTGCTGGTCCTGGCTGGTAATCTTTTTCCCTCTGCAGTACCATGTTATTTCAGGAGCAGGTTCACCCGAAAAGGCACAAGAGAGTGTGAGAACTTTTCCTTCATCAATGCTGATATCGGATGGGAGAGCTTCAATTTTGGGTGGTGCTCCTTTACAAAACAGAAGAAGAAATACCAAGTTAGTCTGTTTCCACTAAGCCACGCAGCAGGTTTACTCTGAGAACTACTTCAGGGCATCTGAAGCGCTAACTCTACTAGTAATTGAATTGCTCACCTCTCAGACCTGATTTAAGCATTTTACTAGTTGAACTCTCCAGTTGAGCCATACTAGATTTCCCCATAATACTGCTGGAGCTCATCTCTACAAAGGATTCTTTCATGGAGGACATGCTTTTGGCAGACATGCTTGCAAATTTCATTTCAGTCATGCTGCTACTGCTGAAACTGCTGAATGAAGCCTCTTGTTTAGAAGCAGCCATTTGAAAGGACTGAGAAGAAAAACTTTCGTGCATGCTTGCGTCGCCACTTGTCTTCAATACTACCTCTTTTGGAGGTTCTTCAATTAGAGCTGGAGAGCATCGCAAACATAGAAGGAAAAACCAATTAACGTCACATTAACAAATGTAGTCATGCACTTCTGTGTGGTTAATTTTACAGAAAGGAAGAGACAGCATAGTTTGCTTTCAATTGAAAACTGCAGGAGTGTAAGATCGTTTACAGTCACTTGATCCAAATCACAAGCAGTAATACGTAAATGAGACAAGTAGGAAATGGAACTGTCACTAGCATGTATGGGCTTGAAGGAAAAAATACTTAAGAAGAAACAGGTCATCACACAGTGTTTCCTATTAGAACAATTATTAGAATTAGAGAGAGAAATTGTGTGTATTCAGTTTGAGTTCTTACCAGCACAATATAGGAAAGACTGTGTTTCACTGCATTGTTCTGTAACTAAAAAAGGCAACAGAAAAGCTCAATCACTGCAGCTTTCCTTTAAACACAAGCACAGTCATACAAGCAAATCATAGCAACACCTTGATGCTAGGAACTGGGATATGGTGCAGCCAATAGAACACTAAACCCAGTTCAGTTTTGTCTAAGTTACCACAGAAGTTTTAACCGTGGAATTACTTTGTTTTGTTGAAACAGATTCTGTTAGTAAATGGGG
>NW_010413216.1:10264-13039 GCF_000710305.1 Buceros rhinoceros silvestris | reverse complement strand
AAAGAGTAATTGCCAGCACCAAGGTCTTAAACACAGTCAATCCTAGAAGAAATGCTCATAGCCTTCTCTTAACATGCATCTGTGTGCTCCTCTGTGGGTGTTATAAAGATTTCTAATGCTGTTTTCATTCTGTGTACATGACATACAAAAGAAACAGGAACCTGTTAAAAGACCTACATCAACATTGTCAGCGGCTTTTGTCCCAAGTCATTTTAGTAGCCACACCACGGCAAAATGTTGTGATTAGTCTGAACACCCAGAGAACAAACTTACGGAGTACTGTCAAAGATGCTGTAGCAGAGCACTGCCCATGGTAATTTTTTGCTTTGACTGTGTATTTTCCAGTGTCATTCACTGCTGCATTTCGAATCTCCAGAGAATATACGTTTTTAGAGCGTGTTGCTCTGATGTGTGATGAAATAGCAATCTGAGGAGGGAGGGAAAAATGGTTTAATTATAATTTGGTTTATGAAAAATTCTAATTTTTCAAGTAAATATATTAAATAAATACTTACAGGTTGATTATTCTTAAACCACTCGATTTCAGGAGAAGGATCCCCAGAAACTTCACAGGTGAACAATACATCTTGTCCTTCATTGACGTTTTGAGACTTAGGCTGCAGTATAAATGCTGGTTCATTGGAGCGCTCTTTAGAAAAGGTCAGGTCATACTGACATTTAATAATGCCTTCGTGAGTTTTAGCTTCGCAGGTGAGTATACCTTCATCTTTGTTACTAGCCTTTTTGATAGTTAGCGTGTGATCACTTCCAGAAACACCGTATCTGTAATCATCTGAATTTCTCAGCTCCATTCCATTCAGCACCCATTTTACTTCAGAGGCACCAGGAATGTTGGCTTTCAATGTCACCTTCTGCCCTTCGGACACTGTCATTTTAGTTGAAGAAGCTTTAATTTCTGCTTTCAAGTTTTTGACGTCTTCAGTAACCACTGACTTTTTAATGACTTCTTGAACTGCTGCTTTTTCTTCAGTTGCTACTGCTGATTTCTTCTGGGTAGAAACTGCCTCTTCTTTCTGAACTGATTTATGAGTTTCAGATACACTTCTTACTTGGGATTGGATATTTTTAAATACTTGGCCAGTAAACTGGAAGTTAGTTTTTGAAACACCTCCTTCCCCGATAATTTCACAGGTGTATTCTCCTTTATCAGATTCTGTGAGTTCATGGATTTTGAGCTCATAGGTGCCATCTGCTGCATAATGAAACTTGAAATGATGGTCTTCTTTCAGTTTTTTGCCATCCTTATACCAAGCCACTTCTCTGACACTTAAAACGCTGCTTTCAACTGCACAAGATAATTTTACCTGATCTCCAAGAGTTTCTGCTTTCAGATGCTCTTTTATCTTTGGTGGAGAAGCAGTTGATAATTGTACTTTCTCTGCTGGTACTGCCTTGTCTCCAGGTGGTGACTTTGCTTTTGGGGGGCTACTGATGGGTTCAGGAGATTTCACTTGTTTAGGTGGCTTAACTGGCTCTGGAGACTTTACACGAGGCTCAAGAGATTTGATTGCTGGGTGTGATGTAGCTGATTTTTCAGGAATTTTTGTTCTTTGAACGGTCAAAGTAAAATGAGCTTCCTGTCTTCCTTCAGTGTTTTCCACCACAACAGTGTAACTTCCTTCATCTGACATCTGGACCAAAGAAATTTCAAAGGTAGACTTGTACTGTGTTCGTGTTACTTGGAAGCGCCCTGAAGAAGCAATGGGTTGACCAGCACGGAACCATGTTATTCTTGGTGCTGGTTCACCATCAACATCACAGGAAAATCTTGCAGTCTCCCCTTCAGAAACTGTGATTGACCGAGGCTTTGTAAGGATTGTTGCTGGCAGAGTGCTTTTAAATGCCTTGTGTACAGTCCTTTCTTCCAATGACTTTTCTTCAGCTGCAGTGGTTTTTTCTTCAGAAGCAGCATAGTGTTCATACGATAAAAGTGATTCTCTTGTTGCTGACATTTCTGATTTGACCTCTCTTAATGAGGAACTTGCTTCTGTAGCAGATGATTTCTTAAATGAGGAGACTGCATATGCCTCTGTTTTTGTCAAGTCAGGTAAAATTGACCTTGGTACTTCTTCATCTCTCCGCTGGGAGGAGTATGTAGTGTAATCTCCTCCAGTAACATCTAGTGTTGCGTAATCAGAGCATTCCCCTTTGTAGTTTGTGCATACAGCCCGGTACGTTCCACTGTCATCAATGTGGCAGTCGAGAATCTCCAGAGTTAGCACACCACTGGTATTAGTAAAATGTATCTTGCTGCTCTCCTGAAGCTCAATACCATTGTGATACCACTTCACTTCAGCAGTTGGTTTTGACTGGACATTTAGAATGAACCTGGTATTATGGCCACACGGTACCCGATGCGAGCGCATTCTCAGGGTAATGCGTGGAGCATGGTCAAGGGTAAAAGGCTGCTGAGTCAGAACTTCATATTTTCTTTCCATAGTTTTCTGAGTTTTCAAAGCAGATTTCATAGACTCGTATCTAGAAAATATATCAAATCTTGCCATCCTCTCAAACCGAGAGAGCGATCTTTCACTAGAAACTGGGCTAGGTGAGCGTGGCCGCGTTCTCTCTGGTGTTGGGGATCTTCTCTCACTTTCTTCAGGAGGCCGTGAGCGAGGTCGGATTAATTCAGATACAGGACGCATCAACTCAATGTAAGTTGGAGAAAGAGATCTTCTTCTCCTTAGTAATCTAGAGGGAGGTGAAAATTCCCTGTGAACGTGTTGCATCATTTCTATTTCTTCTTCTTCTTCT
>NW_010413216.1:0-10142 GCF_000710305.1 Buceros rhinoceros silvestris | reverse complement strand
CTTTCCCTCCTTCTCCTGAGTCTGCTCTTTTCCTCCTCTGCCATATATTCAAGCTCACTTCTGTATTCAGAGAGTCGTTGAGCAGTGCCAACAGGACGGAGTAATTCTTCATCCTCTCTTTCATCCATTATTCTTTGCTTTTGTTTAGGTGGTCTGTAGGCAGCCCTGTCATGGCGTTCACGAAGCTCTGCGTAGCTTGCACTGGTCTCAGCTTTGGTTGGGATGTGATAGGTTGAATACCTCAGCTCTCTTTTTCGTTCTTCCTCTGAACGGACCTGTGCTCCTGCAGTAGAATACCGAAGGGCAGACAATTCAAAGCGTGGAGGACTTCTACTTGGTGGGGAAGCAGAAAAGCCTAATTCTAGCTCTTCTTCAAGGCGCAGTCTTTCTTCTTCAGTTCTCTTCATGGCTAAATAGTCATCAATAGGCAGGAGTAATTCCTCATCAGACAAGTCACCAAGTGACCGCCTCCTTGGTCTGTAGTAGTAGTCATAGTCTGGAGATGGGGTACGTCGACGTGCCGGTCTTACAATTTCGAGATCGTCTTGTGTTAGTTTTGGTATGCGCCATTTAGGCTTATACTGATCAGAAATGCGCGGCAGTGGCATCACGTAGAATTGCTCCCACCTGGAAAGACGTATGCGTTTCTGGCGTTTCTGAACAGTTCTCTCAAGTTTTCCTGGCATTTCGTACTGGTCTCGTAGCCTCTTGTACCACTTCATGTCTGACAGAGGCACAAAGTGTTTAATGCTCTGGTCTTCTTCAAGAGTAGTGCGCACATGTTTGCGAGGCTCTGGGACCTCATACGGCATACGAAGTCTTCTTTCTTCCTTCTTTTCTTCTTTCTTAATTTCATATTCACCTTTGACGGTCTTAGTGCTAACAGCTGGTTTATATAAGATGGCAGCTTCTCTGAGAGCCTCTTGTGCAGTTTGTGTCAGTGGAACAGCTTCAACCCCAGAAAGGATTTCTGCCATTCGTAGTGTCTTGTCAATTTGCCTCTGCACGTGCTTCTCCCGCTCCTCTTCAGTCTTGTACTCACGCTTGACGTATTTCAAGCGTTCGACTTTTAGATAAGCCTGACAGCTTGTAGATCCAGCACTGTTTGTAGCAGTAACTCTGTAATAACCACTGTCTTCTGGTAAAGTATCTCTGATATGCAAAGCATAATAATCTAAACCTTCATGAATTATATCAAAGTTAGGACCAAAGGATAGAGGTTGACCATCTTTCTCCCATTTCAGTGTTGGTTTTGGTACACCGGATACCCTGATCTCAAAACTGACGTTTTGGCCTTCTTGACATTCAGCATTTGCCAGCAGTCTTTTAAACATTGGCCTTAGCGTGGCATCTGCTGGAGGTGGATGCGGAATCACAGTCAGTTTAGCTTTGCAGCTGTCTTCACCGTATTTATTGCGTGCCACAATACTGTATTCAGCATCATCCTCTTCAGTGACATTATTGATGACGAGTTGGTAAAGACCCTTGTCTGATTCAAAAGAATACTTCTTATCATCATCACCAGGTTTGATTTTCTGACCTGATTTGAACCATGTTAAGCGAGGTTCTGGGTGAACTGTTATAGTTACTCCGAACCTGACATTTTCTCCAACATATGCAGTGCGGTTATACAAAGGCAGAGTAAATTCTGGTGGACGCTCTAATATTCTCATAGTATCAACCCTTCGTTTCACTTTCCTAACAGTTCTGCATCTGTAATACTCAGAAATTTCTCTCACACCTTTAACGAAAAGTTCTGCGTAAGAGCTGTCTTCACCATAGTCGTTTACTACCTTGCACCTGTAGGTACCATCATCGGATTTAGAAACATCTTTGACATACATGGTTGCCACACCTTCTTCATATTTGATTTCATATTTCTCATTACTCTCCAATTGCCTCATGCCAAAGTACCATGTGACTTGTGTGGACTGATCATAGTTTTCAATCCTGCATACGTACTTGGCATGCCCTCCTTCTTCTGTAACAGCATGCTTTATCTGTCCAGCAATGGGACCGATGTCTACTGGTGCTACTTTAACTTTAGCCACTGTGATGCCTTTCTGAGATCTAATCGCGCCTCCGCAGGAAATGCGGGCTACTGACACAACTGTGTTCCACTCCTTCTTTACTAGAGCTTGGTAGTAACGCCTGTGCCTCAAGGTCTTGATGGTTTTAGTGCTGGTCTTTTCTGTCTGCTGTTTCAGCCACACATGGTTAAGGGCTTCAGAAGCTGTCATCCGAGCTTTTCTCTCTTTTACTAGTAGGCGATCAATGAAGTCCATAGCCTCAATGCTTATGTCTTTGAATGCTTCATCATCAAAGTTGTATTCAGCACTTAGAATATTTTCAATAACTTGTTGGTTTGTTTCAGCAATGAAAGGATTGATGCCACTGAGAAGTATATATGCTAGAGCACCAACTGACCACATGTCAGTAGCTGTGCTGACCAAATCATGATGATGTACTTCAGGCGCATAATATTCAGGAGAAGTGAACTGGAGTCTAAAGCTGTCTCCCGGCTTCAGTTGTCTGGCTTGACCAAATTCAACAATTTTAACCACCGAGCTTCTTCTTGTGAAGTAAATAATATTGTCTGGTTTAATATCAAAATGTCCAATACTGTGTTGATGTAAAAATTCTAGTGCATCGCAGACCTGGCGTATGTAACTTACTATTTCTCTTTCATTAAGTTCAAATGAAGGTGTGCTGATTCTTTCAAAGATGTCAACTCCGGAGATGAATTCAAAGATCATGACCAATTCTTCTAGGCTTTCAAATGATTCATGAAGATACAGGATATTACGATGCCTAGCTATGTTTAGAATGGAAATTTCTTTCTTTACCAAAACTTGGTCAGCACCCTTTACTTTGACGAACTTGGCCAGGTAAGTCTTTTTTGAAACTGCCTCAACACAGCGGTGAGCAATGCCAAACTGCCCACGTCCAAGCTCTTCGGCAATCATATATTTATCGTAGAGTTCCTTTGTAGAATAGTGAGCTGCTTTAACTGTGGTGACTTCTCTGGTCTCATCAACTTCTTCATCATAGTTCATTACTCTGGTCTTATCTTCCTTTGTTATAATTGGATCGGTAGGTTCAGAAGGCTGGCTTTGGCCAAACTTGTTTTCTGCAATTACACGGAACTGGTAGGTGGTCTTACCAAATAGGTTCACCACAGTGTATCGTGTGTCGCGAGCTTGTGCAACACGAATCCACCGCTCTGCTGTTGTAGCACGTTTCTCAATAATGTAGTTTATGATTCTGCTTCCACCATCAGTAGCTGGTTCATTCCAGGTTAAGTTGACGGAATCCCTTGAAATATCAGTTACCTTCAGACCTCTTGGTGGATCGGGCACATCAGCCACATCTAATTCAACTGTTTTTTGATCGATTCCAAATCTGTTTTTGGCACAAACAATGTAAAACCCTGCATCTTTTCTGTCAACACCATTTGGAAAAACAAGAGATGTGAATGATCGCGTAACAATGACTTGGTAGTGTCCATTAGTATCGATGAGGTCTTGTCCCTTCTGCCATGTGATCACTGGGTGAGGCTTGCCACTGAATGGAATCTTGATGCTCACTACTTCCCCTCGGAGGGCATGAACAGCTCCCATGCCTTCCAGATTTTTGGGTAAGTGAATCTTTGCAGGAACTGGAATAGAAAGAGGAAGAAAAAACAACACATGACCAAAAGCACGAGAAGGGCACCAATAATCTATGTATTCAAAGCTTAAAAAGAATTTGTCTTAGGAAACAAGACACTTCATTCACCTTCAACATCTAAAGAGGCAGTGCCGGACACAGAACCTCCTTGGTTGGTAGCTCTAACTTGATACACTGTGGCATCATCATCCGTTACATTTGTGATGACCAGCTGGTGATAGCCACCCTTGAATTCCTGTATCTTGATCTTTTCACCATCTGGCAGGATTTCTTTGCCCTGTCTGTACCACTTGACAATTGGTTTAGGATGACCAGTGACTTTGCAGACAAATGTGGCATTAGCTTGAAATTTCACATTCAGATTCCTTAGTTCTTCCTTGAAATGTGGAGCTTGAACTGGTACATCAGATTTTGGAATGACTGGTTGCGATACCTCGCTCCACTCACTTTCACCACCAAGATTTTCACATTTTACACGGAACTCATATTCGAGACCTTCAATAAGATCTTTCACAGAATAGACTGTTTCACGAATTTCATCTGTTGTTACAGAAATCCACTTGTTTTGTTTTTTCTCACGCTTCTCAAGATAGTAAGTTCTAATTTTTGCACCGCCGTCACTTGCAGGTGGCTTCCATGAGACAACACATGAATCCTTTGTGACAGCACTTGCTACTGGCTGACCAGGTTGTCCTGGTTTTTCTGTAAGGAATAAAAAAGTTCAGGAACTGAAGTGAGCTTACCTTCGTAATTGCAGGGGCATGCAGAAATTGGTATTTTAATGTCCACTTACCAAATGGAGGCTTCATAATAACAACTGATGAAACCTCCAGGGCTTCACTAATGCCGTACATATTCTGAGCAGAAACACGGAAATAATAGCCTGCATTTTCCATTAAGTTAACAATTCTACAAGTTGTGCCTGAAATACTTGAAGATACAAGTTGCCATTCTGCTCCTTCCTTGGCTTCTCGTTTCTCTATGACATAATTTGTGATCATAGCACCTCCATCATCCTCTGGTGGTTTCCAGCTTATCACCACAGAATTCTTCAGTATCGACTCTATAACAATTGGCCCTGCTGGTTTATCTGGCTTATCTGTAATAGAAAAAGCACGATGTTCTTAGTTCTTTTGACAGAAAAAAATTGAGAAAATATTCCACAAAAAATACTGAAAATATAATTGATTACCTTGTATTTCTACATTAAGTACAGTGTCAACTGTTCCAAATGTGTTACTGAGTTGTACTTTGTACTTCCCAGCATGAGCCTTGTGCTGAACATTCTTAATAGCAAGATGAGTATAATGCTCTGTGTTCTCAATAGTAACTGTTTCTGATCCTCTCAAAGGTTTGTTGCCATGGAACCAAGTTATTGCTGGTACTGGTCGGCCAATATATACAACATGAAGTCGGAGGGTGCCACCTACACCCGCATAGTATTTCTCTTTCAATGGGAAGCCAGGGTGGAACTGCGGAGGAGCTTGTAATAATAATTTTCCACTAGTTTCAATTTCTCCGACATCATTGGTAGCCATACAAGTGTAGAGACCTTCATCCTCCTGTTCGTCTGTTATTACTGTCAGTGTATGATTGCGTCCATCAGACGACATTTTGTATTTTCGGCTTTGCACCAGTTCTTTGCCGAAACGGTACCATTTAATATCAGGCAAAGGTCTCCCAACAATTTGGCATGTCAGCTGAGCTGCTTCACCCAGTTTAGTTGTAACATCCTGCATTTCTTTTTTAATGGCAGGTGCTTCTCCAGCTGCGACAAAGAGAATAAAAAAGTAATGAAGATTACTATGAAATTTTTCTCTATTATTAGTTACTGGAAATTAATTCTCCTTTATACTTGTGCCTCATACTGAAAAGACTGTGCTTTAGGAAAGTCATGTTGGCAAATAACGTGAAACAAATAGGCAGCATGTTAAGTGCAGCACTGTGGTTTATGACACAGCAAATCACAACGATATCACAGCAAATATGACAATGTATTTTTGCTTACATGTTAATTTAGTTTTCACTGCCATAACAGTCCTTCGAGGTCTGCTGAGGCCAGTCTGATTTTCTGCAAAAACACGGAACTCGTATTCTGTAGCCTCTAGTAAACCTCCTACTGTAAACTGCCTGTCCTTGATGCGTTCTTTATTGCATTTTTTCCAGGTACTTTCTCCAGACTGGCGATACTCAACCCAATAGCCAAGAATCTCTTTGCCACCATCGCATTCAGGTCGTTCCCATTCTAAAGTAATGCTGTCCTTAAATATAGAAGTGATCTCAATTTCTCCAGGTTGACTTGGTTTGTCTGAAAAGTAAAATAGACATAGAAAATAAATGCCTCTCTAAATGTCACCAAGTTGCACTTTAGAAGATCTGTTAATGCAAACATTTTCTTACCAAATGGATCCTTGCATACAACTGGTTCAGAGGCAGGACTTGCTTCACTTTCACCAATGTCATTCTGAGCAATTATACGGAATTGATATTCAGCATCCGGAACAAGTCCTGTGACTGTGTACATTGTAGTGGTAATCTGTGTCTTATTATGCCGGACCCATTTTTCTGTAGATGTCTCTTTACGTTCAATGTAGTAGCCAGTTACACGAGAACCTCCATCATCTTTAGGTCTGGACCAGGACAGGTTGACAGAACTCTTTGTAACATCGAGCACTTCAGGTGGGTTGCTTGGAGGCTCTGGAGGATCTGTTAATAATTATAATAACAAAAAAAATTAGAAATAATAGTGACATAGCATTAAAGTATTTGCACATACTATTGAACATTTAGAACCATAATGTAGTAGTTAAAAAATATTAAAAAAAAAGGGGGGGGACTTACTTAGAGGTGTCTTTGGTACTGCTGGTTCTTCAGATTTGAGAGATTTGCTAATGCCGAAATGGTTTTCAGCAGAAACACGGAAGTGATATTCCACATTTTCTTTGAGCCCTTTCACCACTAGAGATGTACCTTTCACTCTAGAGTCAACAGTGTACCAGGCAGTCTTCGGTACTTCTCGTCTCTCAACAATATAACCTAGGATATCTGCACCACCGTCATCTGTAGGAGGTCTCCAGCTTACTCTGACAGAACGAGCTTGTATATCATCATACTCAAGTGGCCCTTCTGGTGGATTTGGAATGCCAATCACTCTGACTTTAATATACGCAGCTTTTTTACCACACTTGTTTTCAAGTGCCAAATCATAGGTGCCCGAATCTTCTCTTTCTGCATCTTTGATCACAAGTTCTGTGTGAGTGTCAGAAGTCGCAATCATGGCCCTCTTGCTGATGTCATGTCCTTCTTTTGTCCATTTGCACATTGGGATGGGCTTACCCTTGATGGGTATCGTAAGCCTGATAACTCCACCTTGTCTCACCATGAGACCTTCCTGGTATTTTTCATCAAGTTCATAGTCAGGATATTCTGTAAATAAAATCAACATGTCATGATATGTCCGTTTTACATAATATCATACCTGCTTTAGGCAAATACTTTTTTAGGACAACTTTCAATGAGGATTAAAACTTGAAGGGACTTACCAAGCATTTCTGTTATTTTGACTGTTCCTGGCACTTCAGCTGGTTCTCCTGGCCCACCAGCATTACAAGCTAGCACACGGAATCTATACTCTGCACCCTGGGGGAGGTGTGTCAGTGTGTATTCACGAATCTTGGTTGGCGTAGTGTTGCATTTGGTCCATTCAAATTGATCAACCTTCTGCATCTCAATCAAATAGCCCGTAACTTTAGAACCACCTTCATCTTCTGGTGGACTCCAAGCCAGGGAGACAGATGTCCGTGTAGTATCAGTGACTCTTGGATTCTGAGGTTTACCTGGAGGAGCTGGAAGAGAAGATCAGATGGGGGTGAGTGGGGTGTTTGTTTTAGGAATATTTAAAAGATGTAACTAATGCTAACTTGCAACATATGATATGTGTATTAAGTCTGTAGGAGTTATATAGGAAAAGTTAGAATGAAAGATTTTCACTAATATTTTCTTGATTTCCTCCAGTCAGAATCTCATTTGTTAATACACCCCAATAAATGTCCAGATGAGAAAAAAAGAGTAGCATTCCCTTCTGCCATAATGTGCTTAATCTACGTAGGAAGTTTCTTACCAATTGGATCTCTGGCGACAGCAGACTTGGAAGGACGGCTGGGTTTCCCAGTGCCTCTAGCATTGATTGCTGTGACTCGGTGTTCATATTCTAATCCTTCAACCAACCCAGTGGAACGGTAACGAGTCATAGTGACTGGAACTTTATTTACACGGATCCATCTATCTGCTCTAACTTCTTTGCGTTCCACAATATAACCGGTGATCTGTGAGTCACCATCATCTTCTGGAGGATACCAAGTTAATGTCATGCCATCTCGAGAGATATCAAACACCTCTGGAGTTCCAGGAGGACCAGGAATACCTGTAAAGACAATACAGAATTAGTGAAGAAAGTGTCAAATGATTCTACACGTTAGTAATATGCAGCATATTGTGAATGAGGATACAATATCAATGTCCTATCAAACTCTTTTTAGCATCAGGTATCAAAGTACCTTATAAGCTAGGTCAGTAAAATACTCCTGTTTTTTTTAATTGAGTAAAGAAATTTTTCAAGGTTAATGGTAGACCTGAGCAGAAAATCCAAATTTACCATCCAGGTTCTGTACAGTATATCTGTAAATACCTCTATAGATTATGGATGGCATTTTTCTCCAGAAATATAACAAGACTACTGTGCATCATAGCGTACCATTTTATTTGGCAAAAGCAATTGGTAGCATCTAGAAAAATCTTGTCTATGTGTGGGTATATAGGCTGATTTAAGTATATACTTTGATGTTTAAAGGTAGAGAATAAGCAAAAATTCAGACTTACGTATTCTGCTCTTGCATTCTATAATTTCAGACTGCAGGTATGATCCAATTCCAAAGCGGTTTGTAGCTGCCACACGGAACACGTATTCTGCTCCTTCCACAAGTCTGGTGAACTTAAATGTTGTCCTGGTTACTGATTCTGAAACTGGCAGCCATCCAGGACGGTGAGCATCACGCTGTTCTACCACATAGCCACTAAGGGTAGCTCCACCATCCAGTTCAGGTGGCTCCCAGGAGATGGTTACGTAATTTGAATCAATGTCATCAATTCGGATAGGTCCAACAGGTGGTCCAGGTTTGTCTGGAAAAAAAATAAGAAAATTAAAAGGTGAAATGTGGATAAAAGGAATCATACAGCTGATGTAACAAAGTTCAGATGGAGAAAGATCATGGACAATTAATTATTTTCATAAATCCTTACCAAGGATTATAACCTTTAGTGTGTCAGTAACTGTTCCAGTTGTGTTCTTCAGTTCAAGCGTGTACTCTCCCGTGTCCTGTATGGTGGTCTCACGCACAGTTAATTTAGCCATTTTGGCAGTAGTCTCTATTTTGATGCGTTCTGATTCTTTTAGTTTAGAACCAGCAAAGAACCAAGATGCAGCTGGAGGTGGTCGTCCTTCAATTGGAATAGCTAACTCAATGGGCTTGCCAGCAGGTACATGAATTGTCTTCTGAGGTATTCCAGCAAAGTCAATTCTTGGTAGAACTAAGAAAAGCAAATATTGGATATTTTTAATAACCATTTTGTAAGCGTCACATTCATTTGGTGTAAGCTTTACCCTGTTATTTTTGACAGTAGATACCTACCTTTTTGGTCTTGTACTGTCACTGCTGTGACAATCTCTCGTGGTTCTGACACACCCTTCTGATTCTGTGCTCTGACTCTGAACAAATACTGTTCACCTTCATTGAGAGAGATAATTGTGTGCTCGTAGACAGTAGGCTTCAGCGTCACTACCTTCAACCATCTTTCTGTTCCAGCTTTGCTAGCCTCAATAACGTAGCCAGTCAATCTGCTACCACCATCATGTTGTGGTTTCTCCCATGCAAGAGTGACAGTTGATTTAGTGGTGTCAATCACTTCAAGTTTTTGTGGTACCATGGGGACATCAGATACTAGTACTGCATCAGACGTTTCACAAGCTTCACCAATGCCGTAAATATTTTCTGGTAATACTCTGAAATAATACAAAGCTCCTTCTAGAAGCCCAGTAATTCTATAAAATGTCTTGCTGCATTTGGTAGTGACAGTCTTGTAAGCTCTCATGGAAGCTTCACGTTTCTCAATAATATAGTTGTTGACTGGGGCTCCACCGTCAATGGTTGGAATATCCCAAGTAAGCGTCACAGAATCTTTTGATACTTCCTTAACTCTTACTGCAGCTGGTGGACCAGGTGTATCTAAAACAGAAAAACAGTTGATTTTTTTTTTCCTTTTGGATCCTTTCCTTTTACAGTCAATGGCAGCTACTGCATAAAAATCAATGCCGGGATTTGATCTATAACTAACGCAGCTTTAGAAACTACATATTGTCCTTTGGATTAGATTGTTTCTCTAACTTCCTGTCCTGGTTTGGGCTAGACTTCCTTGTT
>NW_010413215.1:111907-126883 GCF_000710305.1 Buceros rhinoceros silvestris | reverse complement strand
CCTCCCCGCTTTTCTTAGCCACCCCCTGCCCCAAGACCCCTTGGCCGACGTGGAGAGTTTCCACGACCAACCGAAAAATGTTTGTAAGGGAAGGGAAAAAAAAAAAAAGGAGCCAGAGAGAAAGGGAGAGAAAGTGGAGAGTTGTTTTTGGATCTGGCTTTGCTGAAGGTTAGAGGGACTCTGATGCTGCAGGGGGAAAAAGTTCCCTGAATTTTCCACTGGCTGCAGGAAGAGAGCCCATTTAGTCATGGCTAAGTAATGTCTGCACACACACCAACTAATCTCATTAGGAGTTTCCGTTCCCTAACACAGGAGGGTTTTGTGAAGCCCTGTCAGCCTTTCTAGCATTGCAGTTGAAAGGGAGACAAGTTACATCTTTATTTACTTACGGGTGTAGTGCTAAGACAAGTTTATACAATGCAGCATCTTTTTGCTCATGAAGACTCCAACTTCAAAAGTCAATGGCTTCATTTAATTTCAAACAGAATGTCATGGTTCATCTGACATTTTTGCTCATACGGACTTTTTGATTATTTCACATTCAGTGTAATTTATGCACAATTTATGCACAGGGTGAAGTGCAGAAATGGGGTGCGCAGAAGGCTGCATTATGATAAATGCGTTCTATGGATCTGTGACAATTGTATGTAATTGTATGATCAAAAGACTCTGGTGCCAAGATACTGCAGTGATGGGCATGTTTGAAAAGTGTGTTCATTCACATAACCTTCTTGTATTGGTGCTTTACATATCTCATTTTCAAATGATTTTGTACATGCCACTTTCGACTTAGTGCTCTGCATAATTGTTTTGTGATGACTTATTTTCATAGCCATCGTGAAAGAAGCCTATGTTCTGAATTAGAAAGATTTTTGCCATGCCCCACTGGTCTTTAATTTGAATTAGAAGTTAACAGTTTTTTGCAAAAAAGTCTGGAGCAAACAAAGAAAATGGAGTCTTGCTTGCAAGTGGGTTTGAACTTAAGGAAAGGTAAAAAAAAGTGAATAAAATTGCGTGTAATAGGAAATAGCAATAACACCTACTAATTGAAATCAGTGATAGCATTAAACTAATAAATATTGTGCAAAGAAGTAGTACTTTGATGGAGAACTAATTGCAGCATTCCACGTGTTTACCTTTGAGGATCTTCAGTGCTTCCTGTACTTTCTATGTCTGAGCTGCACAGAAGCATTCTTCATTAACATAATTTTACAGAGGACTTTTATTAGTGGATTAGTGACACAATCTCCAGACACAGATGCCTCTTGATTTCCTAGCTGGGCAGAAAAGATTTTTTGCAATAGTTTGTAAAACAGCAAATGCCTAATCTCTGTTTCAATCAAATGCAGTCATCAGGCAGGAAGAACTATTTCCTGGTTTTGGAGTTTTATTTCTTTTGTAAAATTTAGAATTTTATAGATAGAAGTGCATTACTGGGAATAATGGTCAAAAAATCTGTGGAATATGTTATGGAAGTTATTGTGGCATGCAACACCTAAACTCTTACTGAAGGGAGTTCCCTAGCTCCTATTATCTCTCTTTGAAATATAGACATTAAATTGTCCGCTTATTGCATTAAATATTGCTGGAATTTCAGTATGCCATCTCCAGAATCGGTGTAGATGAAGCACACACATTCATTCATACATACATATATATTTATAGTCTGTCTATATGAGATAAATTTCACATACTGTATTCACTCAGTGTAAGTAAAAACATCTTGATGCCCTCATAGAAAAACAGATGTGGTAGTAGTGTACCGGTGGTGTGTTCTGTATGTTTGAAAGAGTGAATGAGAGGTAATCCATATATGTGTTAAATACATCAGTTCTGTTTGGAACAGAAAAGAAGTCCAAGTATCAAATAGTCCGTGGTGGTTTCCACCCAAATAATAAAAATGCCTTAAAAATGTGTTTTCACTGTAAGTATGATTTTATTCTTTACCCGTTTTAATTTACAAAATATGAAAGTGTGTGAGAAGAATATATACTGTCTACTAAGGGATGAGATATCATCATAACTGCTTCTATCTCCATTTCCCAAATCACCTCTGTGAGTTGTTACTTTAAAAAAAAAACCCTATATCCTTTCTGCTATCACCAACTCCACCTAGATGCAACAGCTGAAATAAGCAACACAATCTCAGGGGGAGAAACTCAGCTACAGCCTTCCTTGTAACTGTGTTTATAAACCACTACACACATGGATGCTTTTATACGTAGAAACAAAAATCTATTTTGTTTTAGTCGTTAGCAGTTTTCACTGCTTACTGATTCGCAGTGGTTCTTTGCTCCTGTAACTTAATGTTATCTCATTAAACTTAAAACACGAAAACAAATCAAGTATCTCACTCCAAAGACCCCTTTGCTGCGCGTGAAGTCCAGTTATGTAAACTTTGCCTTCTCATTGTGATGTCTGTCTTGGGATGGAGGCATTCTTAGGGGAGGCTATTACTGATCAAGTGGCTTAATATAACTGAAGCTGAAATCTACCTTAGTTTAAAAATCTGCTCTGGAGGACTTAGCACAGAATGAAAGTCATTTTGCAGGTTCACCAGGGTGCGTGGAGCTTGTTGCCGGCTCTGAGGCTTGTATGTTTGTTTACATGTAGGAAGGTGGGTATGCACAACAGGGACTTGGAAGTACAGGGACTTGGAAAATACAAATCTGAGCCTTGGGTGTGCAATCACATGACAACATGTTGCTTCAGAAGAAAGAAATAGACACGGAAATAAACAGATGTTTGGCTACTAAAGATAAGGGAGAGTGGTATAAGGCTGGGAGAACCAACACAGTTATTTGTGATGCATGTATTTATAAAAATTTATTTTAGCTAGTGTATCTTGGTGACATCATATCAAATTTGTGTGCTCATGTAGTTACCGTTATCTCTGTGAGTGGTTCTCTGTCATAGTATTAAATAATCTGAGATAGCAAAGAACTGATAAATTAGCTAGTACTTCCTGCAAGGATAAGGCAGGTTGGACTCACTTGTGCAATTCAGACTATTTATCAGTCCATGGTTTTCTTCTGGTGGCAGTGGATCCAATGTGCCGCATGCCTGAATGCTGCTGCTTGAATCCATCTTAGAGCCATGACACTGATTATAGGACACTGTTAACCTGGGCTAGTTTCAAAGACTACTGTTGGTTTTGACTCGCTGCGTGTCTTTCGTGACCACGTCCAACGGTTCATGTGTCACTTCAGGGCCTTTGAAAATCAGATTGTGCTGTGTATCCCCGGATTGATTCACCACGGCTTTCTGCTCAGTGTTTCCCACAACAGGGAATCTCACAGTCTTGAATCATTAGACAGATGTTTACTTCGACTTGTTAAATGTGGCTTGTTAAATGAATCAACTCATATGCTGGGGGCTGTTGAGAGCTCTTGAAAGACTGAATATGTCTGTTCTCATGTTGAAGTATTTTGTTGAAAAAGGAATGTTTAAAGAGTTAGTCACGATTTTGAGGAGAATGTCAAGGTGTAGGCACAGGAAGTCCAGCTCACTGCGCTGCGAAATACAAGGCTGCGTGCATGGAAACAAAGCAGACGAAGCACAAAGTACCTCTTATCTGTGCACTTCACAAAGAGAAAATGTCCTTAAAACTTTCTTTAACTCACTGTGGTTTTATATGCCAGTAATTATATCAGAATTGAATTTCTTAAGGGTTTGCTGTTAAGGGTAAATTTCAATTCAGAAAGTCTTTGAAGGATACTCACTGCTTTTCTGCAAGCAAAAACTAAAGAAAATATCTGCCATAAGCATTGATGTGAAATTATTACTAAGGCACTACTTTCCAGCTAATCTGATGCCAATTAATACCTCTGCAGTCATTCGGCTTTTTAAATTTTATGTTAATACTGTGGTAGTTTTTGCAGTACCAAAAAGTGCCCTGGAATTGTTCATTTGCTTAATTCAGCGTAATTCATAGTCAATATCTTGCAGTGTACTGAATAACTAAATATTTAAGTAGTTATTTTTAAGTTATGTTACAGTTAAGAATATTGGAGGCTAAGTTTGGCCATGCCCTAAGCAGGTACAACTCAGCTGAAAATTTTACTCCTGTGGAGTTCAGCTACCACCACCATGTCCCATTTTGGCCTGCTTGCTCCAGTAGCATTGCTGTGACTATCTAGAGAAATGGGGTTTGTCCTTCTTCTATCTGGGGATCCATAACTGGTTTTGGGCAGTTGTGCAGATGCCTGTGTTGCAGTTGAGCCTTCTGTAGTAGTACTGTGGTACTTTTGCCTCTCCTTCAGGAGGAGTCCATTGACCCTTGCATGCATGGGCCACATGTAGAAAACTGCTCACCTATATGATGACACCTGTGGACTCGCAAGATCAATCAACTGTTTAAAGAAAGGTTTCTAAAAACTGTAGCATGTGCTCTGTCTACATCTGAGCAAGTAGATACAGCTCAGGATCTTCAGGAGAAGAATTTCTATAGGAAGCCACAAACTTAACTTTGTTTTGATTTTCTGATGCACTTAGGTGTGTATTTATTTTTGAGTGTGTCAGCACTTCTGTTAATGCCCTGAGACTAACTGCATATTGCAAACATTTAGATGGTGGCTTAGGCCTTGAGTGTAACTAAGGCATTGGAGTAGCTCTTGCTTGCTCTGTGCATGTGTCCTCCTGGTCTTCCATAGCTTTGCTCTAAATTTGGCAGTCAGGACCTACTACTGAGTGTGTGAAGGATGGATACTACCTGTTCTATGGCTTCCCTCCGACCCATTTCAGAGAGTCATTTCAATCACATCTGTGTCAGTGCTTGCCAGTTTACTACTTGGTATTTGAAAATTTGGAATATAGCTTGGGTAATCTTTGCAAATACTGATTACTACATGTTAATGTATTTTGGCTCAGGATGCAAACAACCCTGTCTTAGTTACTTCAGCTTTAAAGTTGGCTTGTTTGGGGTTTTTTTTTTTTTTTGTGGATTCTGACTTGAAGCTCATTTGTGGTACTATGAGAGGAAAACTTACCTCTTACACATTGTCTTTTAACTGTTGTTAAATGATGTAATGAGTCATTTGGTTGTAATTTTTACGATTCTTACCAATCATTCAAAATTGGTAAAAGCATTCTAAGCACTAACCTAAGTATTAAGTCCTGTTAATACATTTGTATAAGATGGGTCTTTCTCTGAAAAGAGTACAAAGCAAAACAGGAGAAAAAATTTTGTGTAAAATGCTCTTTTGCAGTTATACAAAGGAGTAGACTTGGATTACATTCTTCATCTAAAGAAACTAAATGTCATTAATCAAATGTCCTCCTGTAAGTTTCCCATCCTCATTTTGCAAAACAGCTGGAAAAGAGTGCTATTACACATCCATTTGCTCCTGATGTGGCGACAGCACTGCTTTGCTGTATCTCTGTATATTCATCTTTTTTTTTTCTTTTAATATGAACAAAATTGATGTATTTCAGTTTAAGCTTTTTTGGAAGGATGCTAATGAGTGTCTACTGTTTTTGATTGTTTATATTGTGGTAATGTTGAGTGGCCTCTGTTGTATCAAGTCACAGTACAGCACAAACAAAAAATTTATAGACTCAAGTATCACTATTATCTCTTCCCGGCAATTAACAGTAATTCTGAGAAGAAGCAATCTTTAAAAAGCATTTAGAAATTAAGAACAAACTCCTATTGCAGCTCTGTTAGCAAAATCTGGAGAAAGTTGACTGCCTTCAGAGAATTTCTTCCATGTTATACCAATATAGCTGAGATAGGAATGTGGGTTTAGATTGTAGATAGAGACCTCTGTGAAGTCTGGTGACTCAGAGCAGACTCAGAGCAACTGGCCAGTGTGGTTAGTTTAGCAAACCGAGAGCGTGGAATAGGGCTGGTATAGAAAGTATGAGTGTGGCACTGCTTCAGTACTGAGGCTCTGCCACGCAAACGCTTCCAAACCAGAGCAGTGTCAAGGCTGGACTGATTCCTTGGGGGCAGGGTGCAATAAAACTGACTGTGCAATCTCACCCAAGTTGAGGAGAAGGGGATAGAATCTTTTAAGTTTTATTTAAACGTGGAGTCTTATCCAGGATTCAGTGTACAAAACAAATTAGGTATCTTGAGCAGCAGGGACACTAACAAACCAGTTGGTGAATTGATGTCACTTCTAAACACAGGCAGTCTAGGCACTTTGTATATGGCAAAGTTTGCTGTAATCAAAGTTTGCTGAAATAGTGTCTCTCCTTCAATAGTCTGCAGCAGCCATTGGACTTCGTTTAGTACACAGGGTACACGCAGGAGAATGAGAACCAGATCTGTTGACTAAATTCTCATGAATCTTATGATACATTCTGTTGGGTATTCCAATGTTTAATGAACAGTATTAGGGGAAATGTGTAGGTGTGACCTTCAGGTTCTTGGTGTAGTAGACAAGTGTATAATGTCGCAAGATAAGAATCTTAATTTGTTTTCAGTTTAGCTTGGCGCATGATAGACGTCTGCATCAGAAGTTTGATTGGCACTTAGAAAGAAGGAGAATAGCAGATTTTTGAGATTTTGGCTTGTAAGAGTGATTCTTAATTTAGAGTTTTACTGTGATATCATTGCGCACAGAAATAATAGCATTTAAAGTGAGAACAATATGGACCTTGGCTAGGGCTTGACTAGTTGTTCATTTTATATGACGAAGGAGCTTATACCCTGGCTCACGCACCAAAACCTATTGTGATAGTGCTAACGTTTTGTGAAGAAATTATCTGGGTAAGATGTCTCTATGTGTACGTAGGGTTACCATCTGAGGAATTGTGTTGCACCGTTTTCAGTGTAATGCTATGACTGACTCTCCTTCCAATGTGCGAATATACAGGTGAGCCTGTATGTTATCAAATAATTAATGGCTCGTTTTGCTAATCCAGGAACTTTGGAAAATTCACTGTGAATTGGCAGGGGAGCTCCAAGTGCCAGTGTAAGCTGCAGTGATCTTGCTGTGCTTCAGGTCTCATGGAAATTGCCAGCCACCTCGATTTGCCTGAAGAGAACTCCCAGGACTGCATTTCCTGCCTTTTTGGCCAAGTTTCTCTCTGCTCACAGTATTAAAAAGATCTGCTTGTTAGTATCTAAGTTTCTAGTTGAGGAAAAATCAGTTGACAGGGGAAGATTAGTTTAAAAATCTGAGTATGAAATGTATTAAAAGCAACATTTGAGATAGCTGATATATTAATACATCTTTTAAAATATTAGAGCCACCGGCATAATTTACAAAGCATTTAGTCTGCTGTCCCAGTATCCGAAATTTTAATATTTCGGTCGAAGAAGGGAGCACAGATAAGAAAACAGGATTTACATTTGGGAATAATCATTGCTTGCTATGTCAAGTAAACTTACAGAATAGCCACTGTTCCTGGAGGCTCTATCCTCTCCCCTCTTCAACTATTCTGTGTTTTCATGCATATTTTCTCTGAATTTATCAAAGGGACTATCATAAATTTTATATAGGACAGTCAAATAATCATGATCTGTCTCCTATTGATGCTGACAAAAATGTAAGAGAAAATCATATGGGAAAAATAAACATGTAGGGCTGGCTTTGAACGCAGAAGTCCTTCAGATTGCAGTGTAGTGTGTTGCCAGCACACCACAGATGTCCACCACATGAGCAGACGGAAAGCAGCGTAGAGGAGTCTGTGCTCATTTTACGTCTGTCCCAAGGTGAACGGTTGGAGCCATTACAGCTTTATGTAGTTTTGTTTATGGCTAGCTTTAGAAATAGCCAGGCAGCTTATTTTTTTTTAGCTTTTTACAGGGAGTCAACTAGCTGTGTTCCCTCCTGGTTTTACTCCAGTCGGAGTAAAACTGTTTCTTGAACTGCATCCTTATGGAGAATCTGAAAAGGCTTGTGTATTAGAGGCGGTGTCATCACACCTCTGCTTGGCAGGCAACGAGTCCTTTGTTGTATCAGTTTGCAGGCTGCAGAGCTTTGTTCCTTTGGACATCAGCCTGAGCCTTTCTTTGGCTTAGTTAAAAAAATGGAAAACTGCAAACACTGTATTACCAACTGTACCTACTGGAATCATTACTGGACATGTGTGTGAGTGCTTTCTTTTCTGCCTTGGAACTTGATGTTATCCTATAATATTTTTCTAGATCTTGCTGCTGTGTCTTTTGTGTTGCTCTTAACCACAGGAGTCTGTTTATTTTTTTAAAATGTGCTGGGCAGGAACAGTAGGTATTCTTGCTTGAGAAAAAAGACCTTGTAAATTATTACTGTAAATAATCTTTTAAATCAGAATATAAAGTTAAGAGAAGACTATGCAGAAGTGGCAGAGTAGGAATACCTGATATGACTCTGTTAAGTACATCGGCCAGCAAAACACTGCTTTTCTGGCACATCCTTAAACTAGTCTGGGTTTGTGAAGTGATATTACTGTAGTTTTGTGGCAAATTGGAACTTATGTGCTGGGGCACTCTATAATTTTTTCTGATGTTTCCACTGGGTGGTGCTGCAGGAATTCCTTTTTTTTTCCTTTTTTTTTTTTCACTTGAATCTGCATTTCCCAGAAAGACGCCTCTAAAATATAATAGGAGGAAGTCCTGATTTAGAAAGTTCTTGCAGTTTCAACACAATGGAAGAACTCAGAGGATGCTCTGGCAGGAAATGTCCTGGTTGCTAGATGTGGAAAAATTACCAGCATTCTGTATCATACACAGTCAGTTCCCTAGAGTGCTCTGGGTATGGATCGCACCAATAGTTTGATTTATTACCTTTAACAGAGAAAGTTCTACATCGAGTTAAAACAGGTATATTTACACGCTTAGTTGCAAGCTTATTTTTTCAAGGTCAATGAAATTAGTGGTAAGATCTCCTTTGATGAGTATTTGAAACCTTTATGAGTAAACAATTTGATATTTGCTTTTCCTCCTTTCTGGCAGAATCACTAACTTTTCACCAACCACATCCTATTTATCATCCTTGAAGCATCTCTGTTGAGAAATAAAGTGTGAGGACTGACTCAGACTTTTGCCTTGTTCTTTCAAATGCTTCTGAGCAAACATTTGGGCAGGTTTGGCAGCTGTCTCTAACCTCTCATGATATACTCATTGTTACACAGATGGATTTTCAGCGGAAAATGTTAACAGCTGACTGATCTTTTGATTGCACTAGAAAAGTTTATTTTCTTGATCAGTGCCCTTTTGCTTCTGTAATCAAATACAAAACAAGTTTTCTTCAATTTTTTAATAGAAATGAAAACGTGTGTGAAAGAGAAAAATTGGCCTAGAGAAGTTGTAAGCTGTTCAGCTTTCCATATGGACATTCACTTTAGAACTAGGCTAAAAATATATATTGCTGAAAAAGCTAAAGACTGCCTTATTCCGTATTTTTCTGTAAATATACTCTTTGATATTTGCCATTATGGAAAGGAATTGTTTTGGTAATTTCCAACAAATGTTTTTTTAAAACTCGCGTAACTGTTTAATTTTTTTAAGTATTAATATACTTTAAAAATTTTTATGGTTTAGCAAAATCTTAATTTCTAGTATTGAGAAATCGTGGTTTAAAATAATGACAAAACAGTCACATTCTTTCTCTTGTTATTGCAGCAGTCATCTCAAGGGTTAAAATGAACCTGAGACACTTAGAAAAATAAAACCAGAGCTGCTATTACAAACTGGGACAGATGTAGGAGGCCAGGTTTCCTGTGGCCCATTTTCCAGTTTCCTGGCTGCAACCTGCAGAAATAAAGGAAGCCGAATGCTAACGTGAATGAGAAGCTAACAATGCCCCACGTCATGCTGCTCAGAGAAAAGTGCTGTTGGCCAGAATTAGGATACAAAAGCAATAAATGGACGTACAAAAAATATACACGTTTTCTAGAGCAGTCAAAAAGGAAGAAAAAAAGGCATCTGTTACAGTGAAATGCCGTGTGCTCGCAAAAGCACACACTTGCCTGTAAGGGAACTGTAAGTGGAGGTGTGTGCCTGCTGTGGTGGGGCATATGAAACAGAGCTGAATCTTGTGCAGCTGCTTCGGCTACAGAAAGACTCAGCAGTTTCTTCATACGCTAAGGGAAATTAATTTTCCTGCTCTGACTCTGCCTCTTAATACCTTTCCTGTAAATGTCTGATCACCATCTCTCTGTAACTACCTATAGTGCCTAATGCTGGCTAACACCTTTTATGTCTTCCTGATTTAATTGATCTCCAGCTGATTTTTTCAGCCTTTGGGCTCCCCAGCCAGTCTATCCCACTTAGCTGTCCCTCCTCTGCCCCAAGTCCCGCGACCTGGTTTATAGCTCAGAGACCCAGATGTTCCTTTGTGGACCCTCTAAAGCAACAAGGGGCTGGTTTTGATCCCAGTGCCTGGAAGGATTCCTGGTTTTAGCCTTCAGGACTTGTTCATGTTGATTGTCCAGGATCAGCAGTATATCTCTTTATTCTAGAAAGGCTTTGGGGAAGCTAACGTAGAGTGGGGAGAAAGATTCCAGGTAGGAAACCTGGAGTGTGTGGGAGAACAGAAGGTAAGAACTCCACCGTAACATTTTTGTATGGAAACCAAGTACCTCTGCAGAGGTCCCGAATGCTACAGAACTGCTTTCCAGCTTTTTGCCATTTTCTGCTAGCTTTCCTATGCAAGAGTCCTACAAAACTTAATGCCCTAAAGAGCATCCTACTTACCTCACAGTTCATGTCATAAATCTTTCTGATACCGATCTTTTTATTTAGCTCACTTTGTCTCTGAGCCTCCTGGTTTTCTCCTGCCTGAGTTTAAGATGGCTTGGCTTATGTGTTTTATTTTGCCCAGCAGATTCATGACTTTATTTTTAGGTTAATGCCACTTTACTGACATTTTGTCATATGGAATTTTGTATGTATTTTCTTGATCAAAAAACCAGAAAAATGGTAATGCAGCTCATCAGCACGTGTATTCATACGTCTTAACCGTTACTAGTGTAATGTGGATCACGTTTCGGTAACAGTTGCTCATGCTGGGAGAAGTTGTCAGTCTGCGTGCACTGAGGGGAGAATCAGTGTCTGCTATTTGGGCCCCTCACCTAAGTAAGGAATTAGGCAACCGCTTTGCAGGAAAATCATCTCATAGATGAGATGCTTTGCCCCGTGAATGTCTCTGTCCTTTTCTGTTATTCTCTTCAGGGAGAGCTCACTTTGCTTCTGCTCTGCATTTAGGCATTTCTGTTAGCCTGTTAGCCCCTCCATTTGGTTGGAATGAATAGGGGCGGTATTATCAACACAGATACTTTCTTGAGTTTCGTTCTTCCTGCATCAGTCCCAAACTTAGAATTTGGTGTGTGGAGATGATGTTCTATCACACCGATCATGCAGTTGGTATGCTTTGTATGGGGTGTGTCTCTGTGTGTGTGTGTGTCTGTGCCCATTTGAAAGAATGTAAAGGGTTAACGCAGAGAGTGTTAGTGTGGTTACCTGTCAGAGCTGCCTGAGAAATGGACTTTCAGAAAACTCGGTCCTGAAATGTCCTTTTGCTGTCTAACACAGTATTTCCAGGTATAATTCCTTCTAGTGCTGCCAGTGATGATTTGCGTCAGCGGTAGTGAGACTGTTCACAAAGTAAAATGACTAGGCTGTTTAGGCCAGGTCAACCTAGCAGATTTTGTTTCATGGCTTAGGAAACGAAGTATCTTTGACAATCAGATGAATTGTGTAAGTATTTAAAAAATGGTAAGATGGCAATACTACATGTGTTAAAGATCATGGATGAAAAAATGGACTCTCTTGTCTGTATGAATTTTGTTCAGGCTTTCCGTGATAGAGAATATGTTTCTTACATAGGTTGCCTGTCTCGTTTTGTAACATAGGTGGATGTCACTATTTAAAGAAGTTATTTTAAAAAACCTATTTTCCTTCTAATCCGTATAATTCAGTGTGTGCTTCCATGTATGATTTATTGCCCAGCATTCAAATCCTCTGCTTGCACAGAAGTAACAGGAATACTTACCATTGCTATTTAATATTAATAAAGAGTTGAATGAAATGTGGAATACATGCCCTATAGGAAGTGACCACGTGCTAATACCCATTTTGGTCAACTTAAGACAAGACACTGAATTTCCTTTGAGTCAGTAAAAATTCAAAAGCATTAGTAAATACATAAGTGAAGTAGAATGTCTCCTGAAGAGTCTGACTCCTCTCAATCATAATTTAGAATAACTTTTAATACAGGGAGCACGTTTTTGTTAAATTATGCCTTATAATATATCTGTCATGTATTTCTTGCTCCACCACTCAAATGAGAGACAAGTAAGGGCTTAGTATACTCTGCAGCCATGTTGTCCTCTCAAGAGGATAGTAATTACTTTGCAGAACCCTGGGATGGTGCCCATAGAGACAGGCAGGTTAATACATCTGTTGACCTGATGGGAAATGAAATATTTTGCATCAGTTTAAAAATCCCATCACTGCAGAATCTTAAATTTTTGCTATTTCCATGCAAATCACATTTTGGGGAATGGAATTGAGATGCAAAGAGTAACACCAGTGTACCAAATTGAAGGTAGTGAAGATTTTATACATCACCATATATGCTGAGCACAAAGCTTCTGTTAAAGGTAGTTACAGCTGGGAGTATTCAGTGCCGCTCAGACCTGAATGCCTTAAGTTGGGTGCTTGAAAGAAAAGGACCATATAATTATCGATGAGCAGAAAATGTAATTTACATGATTTGCCTCATGTAGGAATCATATATACAATTGTTATACAAGCCATGTGGGACACTTTACACAGGAACTTAGTGGCAGGCAGAGGGATGCAGTACAATGCAGCATCGAGCTGTTTTTATTTCATTTCTGCATGGGCCGACTTGGGTCATACCCAGTAGAAAATTTATGCACGTACCAATTAAGCACGTCAGTGCTGGATTCTGAGGTGCTCCAATCTTCTATAGAGCCTGTTCAGAGCTACGCACTTGGAGAGTTGATGTAAGGCAAGCAGGGTGGTGGGGAGCTGCCTAAATCTAATCCCACCACAGCTGTCTGCCCCGGATCCAGCACCTGAAGTGCCTCCTGATCGCCAAGAACTGAACTACTTTGAAAAAGGTGTCAGTAAGCTTTTGTATAATAACCTAATGGAAGTCACCTCTCTTTAGTTCCGGGACTGATACTGTGGAGTGGGTACTGCTGTAGCATGTTCTCTCCCAGGCTTGCACTGTTCATACATTTTACCTTATGCCAGTGGCTGAGATGATACCATGAGGCCAACAGTCTGTAGGTAAAATGGAATCCCAAACTGCTTACATTTAAAAACCAATAAGCATCAGAAAAGAGGTTCATAATGGGAAATGTTAGCTGTAGATTACCCTGTGAGTGTTCTTGGGCAGAGCTGAATGGGGGTGGAGGAAAACGCGCTTCACTCTGAGTTCAGTTCCACCTAAACTCTCTGAAGACAAGTGATCACTGATGATCTGAAGGAGGTTGTAATTTAAGATTTCAATGAGAGAATTGAGTGTCTGAGGTATCATACAGTTTTGTCTAATGGCATGGTGGTGGAATTTGTGTTGGTGCTTCTATAATTCCCTTCCATCTTTAATTTCCTCAGCTGAAGTTCTACCAACAGGTGTTGGCATGGGACACCTGTACACATTTTAATACAATTTTTGTGTTTAGTACAATTTATGAGATTAATTTTCCAGAGCATAAAAGGTCTGTTTGTGATTTCTTGTTTGGAAGAGTCGCAGGATGCGAGCTGAAATTATACCAAGTGTAACTGCGTAGTATGTGATGTACAGAAACTAAGATAATTTTAAAGCAATATAGCTGTATATACCTACACTTGTATAATGAAACAGGTTGCAAAATTTAGAAATATTGATAAAGGAGTATATATGTGATGCCAGATTAATAGGGATATTTTATTAGCCGTGATGTTACAGATAAATCGTCTGTTAGAAGTGTTAATACTTGCACAGATGGTGTAGTTTAAAGGAACCTTTAAAGCCTGTAAAGCGAATATGTAACTTTCTGGTATTTTTAGTTCTACCTACACATTATTTTTCCTTGCCTACGCTGTGTGGAAAAGGATTTGTACAGAGTGATAAAAAAATGCAGTGAGGCAAACGCGGGCTTGGGGAGGCAAGCCTTCTTCCCCCAGCCGCTGCTGTGCTAGATAGTTAGAAGCCTTGCGCCCCCTTGTGGTCAGCGCGCCGCCGGGCCGTCAGCCGGGCGCTGTTCTGGCCATGTCATCTGGGAGGACACAAACACTCGTGTGGTAGGAGGCAAAACGAGTAAGGAAGTTAAAAATCATCCGCTGGTTTAGATAAAGACAAAAATACCTGTTGTTACGTGTGCAAAGATAAGTCAGGTCATAATTAGTGTCATTAGCACCACAGTCAGTTAGCCGGGTTAATACTGGCATCTTTAAATCAGCGTTAGTTAGACACAACACATCCAAATTAAGTATCAGAAGAGGCAGAGAAACAGTGATTCGATACAGTGTTAACATGCTAGGGCTGACAATGCTGTTGAAGGTGGGAGAGAGTACCATTTTGTAGTTCTGTAGTTTAAAAGGTCAATTTTAGCTACATCTTCATTACAATAATAAATTGTCTTCAGTGGTAACACGCCCAGTTTTTAAGTTGTCTATGTGCCTGTGCTAAGTTGGAATATAGTCATTCTTAAGTTTACCCTTTTTTTCATGCACTGCAACAGAAGGTTTATTCTAGGGAGGCTCAGTAGCACAGGCAGTTAGTGGAGAAAAAAATATTCAAACCATCTTCAGCAGAGGAAAAATATTCACTGTTAACAGGCACTGTTAAAAATATTCATAGTTTTCAGTTGTGTGTGCAATGCTGAAGGATCCCTGTTAGAGAAAGGTTCAGGGTAAACATCACTTTACTGTGCTTAAGTGTACTGAACTTTCAGCATTTTTGCAAGATAGATAGTATCTTCTGAGCTGTTTGAATTGGCAAACAGAATCAGCACGAGCCATTTCAGGCCCTGGAGGAAACAAAAAAAATGCGTAAAGGCCACATGACGCCGAGAAGGTGGCTGCGAGTG
>NW_010413215.1:88357-111799 GCF_000710305.1 Buceros rhinoceros silvestris | reverse complement strand
GTGTGGTTTCTGGTCCTCTAACCAAAGGCAACTGCTCTGGCCTTCCCTTTTCTTCCCCTTCTTCACAGTGACGTATCTGAACAAGTTTGGTACGCTTCTCTTGACAGTAAACAACAGGTTTTTGGCTCATTTCAGTGGACAGTTACATCAAGTCCTCCCCCCCATATATTCCTTTGAAGGGTGGTTGCATATATTGCATTGAGGTGGAGATGACCTTGTACCATGTGACCTGTGTGAGCAATGCTTTTCTAAATACGTACTCTATTTTATGTGTCCCTTCGGAAAATAGCAGTGGAAAAAACACTGCATGGGAGTGCAAGACCTGTAGGTCCTGTGGATGTTCGGTTGTAAATAATGTAGTAGTTTCCTTTGCTTGGTTACATAGGGTGATGTCTACATAGAGCTTATTACTGAAGTGGGTGTTAGGTGGAACACCTGCTCCCAAATGTTTTTCACACTGTTGCTCTCCTTTGTCCCTTGTAGGTATGGAGAGTGCAATCACACTGTGGCAGTTCCTTTTGCAGTTGCTGCTAGACCAGAAACATGAGCACCTGATTTGCTGGACGTCTAATGATGGCGAGTTCAAGCTACTCAAGGCAGAAGAAGTGGCTAAGCTGTGGGGACTCAGAAAAAACAAAACTAATATGAATTATGACAAGCTGAGCCGAGCGCTCAGATACTATTATGACAAGGTAAATTTTGTTATTCTCATGCAGACTAAGAAAATAGAAACGTTACCATTTAATATCTCATGACTATGTGGAAGCTATTTGAAAGTTCCTCTAACTAGTTTTTACAACAGACAATAGTACTGAAGGCAATCACAGTGGAGGTAAGAGGGCAGCTAAAAGAGGCACACGAAAACACTGCACATCCCATTTCCTGAGGAGAGGGGAGGTTTTGGCCTAGGTTTACTCTTGCCGATGCTTTCATGTGTTGTGTGTTTGGCTACTCAATATTTTCTGTAGCTTTTGACAACAATAAAATAACTGTTGATAACGGAGAACTGTTTGATTATTATAGCCTGTGCAGGCTCTTCTGGAATGGAGGGAGGTGGTAGAAAGCAGTGACACTGCGATGCAGCAGAGTGGCATCTTCACCAGCAGGTATTGCCTGTATCAGGACAAGGAAAAGACAAACAACCTGACAGCATAGAGAGTGGGGTAGAGTTCTCACAGATTTCATGGGACATGTCTCTTGGAGCATAGATCTCATTGGTCAGTGGTTTAGCTAGTCTTGCCTGAGCTTTCTGGTAAATCTTATTGGGTCCTAATTCGTTAGCTGGAAGTACAACACTGAACATAACAACAGTTATGCCAGTGCAGTATTAGCTCAGCAGGATCTCTCTGTAACAATTCTCTTGTGAATGCTCAGTGTTTCTAAGAGTTTGGAAATTTTCCACTGTGTTGTTTCAGGACAAAAACTGTGTTATCTTCAACAGTAGCCTCCATTATACATTGCTATCATTTAATTAGCAGCAACGTATATGAGAGAGCAGTAATGTGATGCTTTACTGGATAAAAGTACAGAATAAGAGTAGCAAACAGAGGGGAAGGCAGCTGGTCTGATGGTGGGTGTCAAAACAGGGATATATTTGGGTCTCTTTGTCAAGGCAGTAGTCTCATGCTGAGCTCACCTCAGGTGAAGACCATATTTACTGTAGAATGTTAAATTTACTCCCACTTGGGAATTTACCTTCTGGGTATCTCGAGTTAAAATAATGGAACATGTTTTGGTAGGGGTTTCTTCATCCAATTTATCCATCCTTGCCACACCTACTGAATTTTGCCCCTCCTTCACAGATACACATGTTGAGATTTGATAGAACTAGTAAGACCCAAGGAGTCGGCCCAGTTTAGGCAGCAACCTTATGGAGAGCTGTGAGTATTTGTGTGCTCTCAGAAGCTGATGAGGGGCACGTAGTGTAGGCATGCACTTAGTGCGGAGCTATTGGCTGTTGAGAGCTCCACTTTCAAGCTCTTTATCTTAAACTGAAATCTGAAATAATAACATATTGAACATAATAATCTGGAATAATTTAAATCACTCAATTTGCTTCAGGTTTTCAGACATCATGAGCATGCCCACAGTCTAGAACAGGTTAGTAGAGGTTACTGGTATCTAGCACCTCTGAAAATAATATTTCTGTGTATAGTGGGAGTTCATAAGATAACTGACACTGGCGAAACTGTCTTTCACTTTGACATTTAGTCCTTGGTCTTATTCGTCAGCATGAAGCAAGGTGGCAATAGTACAACAGAGAATGCAGAAATGAGAACAGGGAGTGACTAGGATATGTATCAGATTGCTATAACCAGAAGATATTTGAAGGGAGTATCTCAGATGTGTCAAGATACTAGAAGGGAAAAATGGTAGCATACAAATATGGAGGTGCTCCATATGAATCTTGCATATTCACCTTCCTCCATTTTAGACTCCAGCAAATTCAAGAAGTTTCCAGATTGTTTCTCCAGCCTTTTTTGGATAAGCATTATCTAGTTTTTACTAATTAATACTATTTTTTTTCAGGATTAGTTCCCCTTAAGTGGGTATTTTTCAAAATAATCTGTCAAAATTAATAGGTTTTATTATGTCCTATATTTTTGAAGATTAAATATTAAAAATGAGGACTGTTACAGAGTTAGTATATTAAAAAGGGAAATTTCACATCCATGCTTATTTGTCTGTTCTTATCTTGATTTTCAGAAAAGGCAGGGAGATGAGATTATACAGTAATGCCAGTGTTCAGCACAGTTACAGCATGTTTGCTGCCTGCACAAGGCAGAGGACATTAGATGTTGTGACTGAACTGCGTTCAGAGCGCTGTTGTCATGTATAATTTGTAGAGCTCTAATTCTTGAAGGGCACAGTGGGTCTGGGTGCTATGCAGCCAGTCTAACACAGCAATCGCAAAAACATTAGCTGCTAATTAACTGTGCTCAATTTGCTGATCAGACTTTGCATTGCTCGCATTGGAATTTGGAAGGACCCCTTCTGTAAGAATTCTTTAGTTTCAGATTTAGAGCTGTAAAAGTTCTGCAGTGAAATGTTTTTTAGTATTTTGTCCACTAGAAGTCAGATTTTTCCACCTAACGTGTCTCAAAGGTGGCCTGGCTGAGAAGGAACAAAAGGATTCAGCAGCTGTGTCAAGCAGTTGGTGTGATGAAATCCCCTTCACTAAGTGCTGAAAAGGCTTCTGCTCAGCATGGGGAAGCTCGCCTACTTATGATTCCAACCCCTCTGATTATAAACCTGACTGGGATCAATGGAGACAGTGAATGGAGTGCCGGTGAACGAACAGCATATTCAGGCAGAGCCCAAATACAAAGTTAGTGGCTGAACAGAGAGTGCTTAAAAACAAGGGTCGAGGTATTTGTACCACCTGTCCCTTGAGATCTGTCTGATCTCTTCAAATCAATGGCATGGCTCCTCCCTTGAGGCTCCCCTTCTTTTATCTCGGAACCGTTTTTTTAACCCTTGTACTGTTTTCATTTGCCTCCCCATAGCACCCTGATCTCTTCAAATCAATGGCATGGCTCCTCCCTTGAGGCTCCCCTTCTTTTATCTCGGAACCGTTTTTTTAACTTGCCTCCCCATAGCACCCCCCCCCCCCCCCCGCCTTTGTCATCTGTTTTGCCTCTGCTCACACAGCATCTGCCAGAGGAATGGCTGTACAGTTTCTTCACCAGGGCTCTGGCTGCGGTGATCACTTGCTGTTCTTAGAGCTGCTTTCTTGGGCTGCGTCTTCTGTCTGCATATTTTATCTGGGTGTGCCGCAAGGATTTTGGCCATTTTTCCAGGACTTCTGCAGCCCAATGGAGGTCATATCTCCTAGATGGAAAGAAATATAAGCTCTTTCGTCCCCATGTATTTTGATGAGGGTTTGAACCCCAAACCAAACCCTGTTGTGACCCTAACAGCTATTGTTACTTAAATTGAAGGAGTGACTCATATAGCGGAAGGCAGTGGGAACTTCTCACTCTCTGTGTGGGTATGGTATGGTGTGTCCTGGTGGTTCCCAGGAGTGGAGAAAGGCAGATTATTAGGAGAGTGCAGAGGGACAGGGGAGCTTGCTGCACGTTTCGAAGTGTGAGAGGTACTGGTGTTAGATAGCAGATAATGAATCCCACTAGGCTAGCAAGGAGTGCTTATCAGTGGGGTCGGTCCTAAATGCTTCCTTTGCCTTCAGTTCAGTCTATGCTGCTTAGCGTGGAAAGGAGAGAGGTTGAGGAAAGAAGGACAGGCTCCTCAGTGTTCTTCTTTCCTTTCTGCAAAACAAAAGGGGAAGGACTGGTGAGGTGAAAGATCCTCTTGGACTTTTGCACTCCTCTTCCCCTGGACCATTCACTAATTTGTAGGATAAACCAAGAGCAGTCTAGACCTTGAGGTAGCATTAAGGAGCTTCTGAAATCCTTGTACCCTTCCTTGCTATTGGCAGTGATGGATATGTTGGCAACTGGATGTGCTGAGGCAAATGGGTTTTATGCTGAGCAAGTAGGATGAACATAGTGCTGGAGGCTGAGGAGTGGAAGCAGGAAGGTCAAGAGGGAGAACTCTGGAGATGACTTCGTTTGGGTTGTGGAGTTGCCAACAGGGATCTCTCTGTCTCTAACCCAAATGATCTGGCAGCACGTGAGTTTGAGGCAAAGGACTATGATTGTTTAGAAATGATGGATGGGCCTTCCTTTCTTGGGCTGCCCTCTGCTGCTGCTGCATACAGCTGACACTAATGGAACTACTGCTTCATGCTTTGTCTTTGAAATTATTCACCATAGAGGAATAAAAACTGATCACTGGATAAATGAAGGTTTATGAGCTCTGCCATGTGGCTTAGGGGGAACGCTGGCTTGTTAAAATTCATCATCTGGTTCATCTGAACTTAAAAGTAAATGAATTCCAGTACTGGAGAAAAATAACACAATTAGGACAAGTTCCTTAGCCTGGCTTTGAAAGCAGGCATGACATGCTGTGGAGGCTGATGGCTAGATTTACGTTAAATTCACACATAAAGCACCCGAGGAAATGTAGAGTGTGGTGTGTCTTGATTGTAATTTGCTACCATGATACCGGTTGCTAAAGGTTTGTAGATAAACTGAAGATTTTCCATTTCCTGTTTCATTTGTGACCTGCATTCCCCTCCCCTCTTTTTATTTAATGCATTTCCCCTGTTGCCTTAACAGAGCAGCAAAACAGATGACAGATAGCGTTGAGGAAAGGCGTACTGCACTCTACCTACCTACAGCCTGAGCAGCACGTCCGTCATTGTCACACACTTCTGCCGGTCAGAAATACCTTGTAATTCTTTCAGGCAAGGAAACCCTTCACATCTGTTCCCATGGAGAGTACTTTGGCTTGATGTGTAGTACTAAAATGCCTTTGTAAGAGGATTAGTAGGTTTCTTTTTGTTGAAGTTGCCCAATTACTTTGTTTTTCTGATAGCTGTACTGACAGATACCTTTGGAAGCCTCTAGAGGTTTCGGGACTACGAAAGGTCCCCATGAATATTTCAAGATGACACCACAAGAGGGAAGCTAGTGAGTTTTCCCCATGAGGGTTTTCTTTCTTTTTTTTTTTTTTTTTTTTTTTTTGAGGGGGGGGGGGGGAATCCAGGAAATTAAATTAAATGCAGATACCGACATTAATAGGATGTAACAGTTGTGGAAGTCAAGCCCTTAGATGTTAGGAAGTGCAAGAATCACGGTTCCCTGGGTAACGTTAATGTTTGCATGAGCTATGCTGCATCTGTAATTACACAGTCACATACTGTTGTGATGAGCAGCTATTCAATATTTTTGCATCCTCTCTGAACAGTGAGTGGCCCCAGGCTTTACTCAGTGAGTGCTATTCAGTTGGTCTTCTAAAGACAGAATAAATCATTTTAGTTTCAGTTAACGGGTGTCCGCTTGCTTAGATGGGTTGGCAGTATGATGTATAGTGTACGAATAATACCGGCTTCTTTGTGCTTGCTGCAGTGCGGGGGACAGAGCTGCTCAGGTGCTCTTAGGATTCAGAAGTGCCCATGACATTCCCTCCACTCCAGTAACAGGCCAGATCCAGTAGCCCGGTGACGAGATCCTATTTCTAATGCTCAAGTGTGGGTGGCAGTATGGATAATTGTTTTGGGAAGAAGGTCCCTTGTTTGGTGTGCTTACACAACTTCAGGATATAGTGACAATGGAAGTTATTATTTTACTTCTGGGAAGATCTCTTGAGTTACCTCAGGGGAAATAGAATATTACACTGAAACAATAGCGATATGATGGTGCTAGAGTACCAGCTATAGGTTTTGTAGTGGTACAGGTAAGAGGTGTTAAAAGGAAATACTTGATGGAGCATTAGAAAATAGTTTTACAGAGAATTGGAAGGAGTTTTTCAAGAGTAATGTGTGAAAGTCAAGGAAGCACTTGTCTGAAATGGCATGAAAGTGGTTCTTTCATGAGAGAGAGTGCTCTCCTTATGGAAAAATGGGAGTAAAGAATTTGATACTCAGTAAGAGGTGGTGGGTAGAGGAGAAAAGCCAAGAACCCCTCCGAAAGGGGTGACAAATAGTTTGTGTTTGATATGAGAGGAAAGGGACACTCAGCGAACTGCAGCAGAGAGAGCAGAGAACCTGGCCAAAAGTGCCCGTCAGAGGAATGCCCTTTGCCTTCCAGATGGAGCTGGGTGAGGAAAGACTGAAATCCAGCTAAATAAGAGCCTTGCTCTTCCAAAGGTGCATGACCTAGTGACACCTGTGCCTCCATAAAAAATGTCACAAAAGCTAGCTTCTACACACACAGTATAATAAACTTCAGTGCATGAAGTATGATGTTAACAGAATCTGCCTGCCTGCACATGCTGATGTGGACACACACCCTGGTTTTTGGAGTAAACCATGCAGCCACCTCCTGCCAGCCTATATACTTCAGATGTAGGAGTGTGAGCAGCCCTCTCTCTGGGTAGAGTTCCCCATAGCTGGAGGCAGCCCAGCTCCCTCCTCATAGAGTCCTGTGAGGAATGTGTAGCCTAAGTGTCCCTACATGTGTTTCATCCCTCCGTACGCTTTGAGCCAGGTGAACACAGGTGAACAGGAGTTAAGTTCAGCAGCTACAGCTCTGGTCCGTCTCCTTTCCTAAGCAGGGATGTTTAGTACCTACAGACAAGTTCATCCCGTTCTGCCACAAATTTCGAGATTTCAGGCACCCTGATTATAGGTCACTTCCCCAGGAGGAGGAAGAAAGTCCCAATCTGGTCTTCCTCGCCCTGAGACCACTCATTAGTCTGAAGTTCAACTAGGAACTGGGTCCCATGTCCCAGCTCAGTCTCCCGAGTGGCTCTTGTAGCCAGCAAACTTGATAGGTAACAGGTTTAAGCCAAGCCACTAAAATCCTCATGTCACACTGCTAGTCTAGTTACACCTTAGCTCTAAATGGCTCAAACAGGGAGTAAGAGTCAGATCTGATTAAAATAGAATGCAAACACATGATAGAAGAAACAATGTCTGAGTTGCACCAGTGCACAGGAAAACTGAGAGGAAAGAAAGCCAGAAGTCACGTGCTGTTGAGATGGGCAGACAGCTCCAGTGTATTTTGGGAGGGCTTCCAAAAGTACTACTGTATGTGCATAGCTGACGCACAAAAAAACCCAACCACATTATAGCCTGGTTTAAGCTGCAAGCGGAACCAGGCCATGGAGCCTTTGGCATCTAGCTTAGCCAGCTGGTCTGTGGAGAAGGGCTGGGGGGAGACCCATCCTTCCAGCTGGTGATTCAGAACACGTTGGGTAAGGCTGTTTTTGGAGGTGCTTATGAAGTGAGTGTCTGAAGTGATGTGGCGTGAATAAGCCTGAGCTCCCTAATGCGGCTGATGTCAGGCAGTGCTGTACCCAGTTTGTATAAGCAACTTTCAAAGCACTTTGCAGTGTGGGGTGGTCACGTTTGCTGTAGTCACTGTTTTATAGACTGGGGACAGAGAAGGAGAAGTGTAAAATGTTCAAGTGAGGAACAGTCAAGAAGCCAACAGAAGAAGGGCATTCCCACCTCCTTGCCCTCTTTCTAAATGTCAGAGAGTGCTGTCTCTTGATAAGACTGGGGGTTTTTTTGGTTTTTTTTACGCTGTTGGACTAGAGCCCCTGCTCCTGGCCTAGTTGCCTAGTTCTCCACTCCAGCAGCTGCACTGTCCCAGCAGCTGCCTTCCCTGGTAGTGCTGCCCCGGAGCTCCCTGCAGCCCTGGCTGGCAGGCACTAGCACTCATTGCAAGCCTGCTCATGAGGGAATTTACCTAGAAAATTTAAACAACAACAACAAAGGGCTAAAGGTGCACATATACTTACTGTCCTGTAAGTATATACTAAGCAGGTGGTCTAGTCTCCTTGCAAATGCAGTCTCCTTAATAGAAGGAAGCCTTCTTTGACCTTTCATACAGAGGGTGGAAAACCCCTGCTTGTCATGATGCCTGTCACTGTCTTCTGTGGTGTGAACCATCCTCCACAGCGCAGAGTGATTCTGACAGTTCACGGAGGTGATCTGTCAGAATAAGCTGCTTTATACCTTCACTTCGATTATTTGTCAAGAAAATTTAGAAAAGTCAGTGTCATTTCAGAGGCACTTAATTAATTTGCATCCTTATTTTCTCTTATATGCTGATGAAGATCTCCTCAGGCTCCACATTTAAGTGAAGCCTGCAAAGTGCTTGCAGGCACTGAGGGATCTGTGCTTGAATCCTTTTCATCTCCAGCCATCGTTAAGCAGTCCTTTGCTGCAGGCTTCCAGAGTCAGAGGAGTCACACTGAGAGACCTTCTTAAAATGTAACTATATTTAATAATAACCGAGGAAGTATAAACCCACCAGCCTGTTCGGTTTCTTTGTATAGCTCCGTTCCCCTGTTTCAAGCTTGCACCAGTGTAGAAGTGCCACCCTTAAATACATTCAGTCTTTCTCTGCTGGGAGTCACATTTTTCCAAGCAGGATCTCAGTTGTCAGTGCTTGATGTAACAATAACTCAGAGCTGCCAGGAGCAGAGGGGAGGTATTATTTTAAATTTAAAAATATATATTAAAAAAAGAAAATGGAATCCAGTTGGGGTCTTCCTTATCATGTGTGAGTAGTTTGGAGGCTTTGTCTTTTTCAGGAAGAATGCAACACTGAGAGTGCAAAAAGTGTGCGTCCATTCAACATTTACTGAATTGGCACCAAAAAAAATTAGGCCAAGCCCAAAGCCATGGGAATTAAAGCTCATGCAGACTGAAATCCTGTGGGATAACTTTATGTTCTGAAATTTGGAGGGCAAAAATAGGCATTGCAGGATCCGCCAGCTGCGTGGACATGTGTACAGTTTTAGTGTCTTTAGTCTGAGCTTGCTGAATCTAATTCTTCTCCTTGGTGCACTTCCCTGTTATCAGCTTGGGAAACAAGCTTCTTCATTTGTGCCACAGCTCCTGACCCGTGAAACAAAGCTACATCCCAGGGCTCTTTGTAGGATTAATTTTGTATTCAGGAAGGTGTCTGAATGAAATGCTAGGACATGTGGATAGATGAATTACAGAGTGTGGTAGCTCAACTGAAAGACAGAAGAGGTTCCTATACCCAAGTGCAGACTCTTCTTTCCCAAAATGAGCCTTGCTTTTGTGACAAAAAAAGATGTGGAGTGAACACTGCAAGCACCCACTTTATATAAATAGGGATGATGTTTGTATTGTATTATTTTTCTTTTTCTTTTTTTTTTTTTCCATTTTCAGTCAATTTAACAAATGTTTCTCCTACTGGTCTCAGAGGCTGTGGTACAATGAAAAACAAATTAGATTTTTAGGAATAATGTAAATATTTACATTCCCATTTGTACAGCAAAGTAAATGTCTGTTTGCAGAGTATGAGCTGGAGGTGCAGCAGACGTGCTGCAGTACAGGGAAGCTTCTCGGAAGGGGTTTTTCAGAGGTGACTAAAGGACAAAACTCTCCACCAGGGGCTTCAAGAAGAGATAAATCACCATGGAAATCTTAGGAAATATTGCTGCTTGTCTTCCACAGCACTTGGCTTAGGGTGATAAATGTTCCTGTCCTTTTCCTAGGCCATGTTAGCACCTGGTGCTGTAAAGTGCCTCTGCCAGGGGCTCACGTCACATCCTTGGGGATACCCTGCATTGTGTTAGAGCAGGCAGCAAGCTCAGGTTTGCAGGAAGAGAGCTAGGACTGGAAACGGGACCCTCATGAAATATTTCAGTTTCAGAGCAAATCAGATCTTTCCATAAAGGGGACACTTTTATTATGGCAGATATGAAGAAAAAAAAGAAATAGTTCTACAAACTATTGAGAGGTTTGGAGTTTTTTTCAATAATTAATTTCAATAGCTGATTTAGACTGATGAAAACATTCTGCCTGCACCAGTCAGTGTCCTGTACCTAATGCAAACCTTGGGATAGCACAGGGGATTCATCAGGACACAAGCATTTTTCCAGCCCATGCAAGTGACTGCATTCATCACAGACGTAGTTCATGACTGTTGAAAGAAGGACAGTGTCACCATCAGCCTGGGTGAGTCCTTCTGCACATGATCAGGAAGAGAGGGTAGATGAGAGCAGGGAGGCTGAGGCAGTGTCCCCTGCAGACATTCCCAGAGCATTTCATACTCTGCTGCGTAGCTGGTGTCAGTTTTGGGAGACATAAATGAAGGAGCTTGCTGTCACTGTGAAATGTAAACGGTGGCATGGCGCTAGTGTGCAATGTGGCCGCAATGCAAATTGTTTTTACTGGAAGGAAATTATTCTCAAGCTTCCTCAAGAACCAGGCGAGAGGAAGACAGTCCACCAGGAGGTCTTTATCACCTAGTAATGGTGATTTTGTTAGGCACCATGAGGAGCAGGGAGTGGTCTCCCTCTCTGAGCAGAGGTATGGGAATGAGCCAAGGATGAGCAATGTTAGGAGCCCCACTGAAATGACCTGCTCAGCTTGAGGAGGGAGCAGTGCATCCCTGCCCTTGTGAACCTCCTTATGCTTGCTGTACTCAGTGCTTCTAAAATGCTGATCTTTCTAGCATTTGCTTATGTATTTGCAGAATATCATCAAGAAAGTGATTGGACAAAAATTTGTGTACAAGTTTGTCTCCTTTCCTGAGATTTTAAAATTGGATCCACATGCAGTGGAGATCAGCAGAGAGAGCCTTTTGCTGCAGGACAGCGACTGTAAGATGCCTTCTGAGAGCAGGGATCAGCACAAGCACAGCTTGTCAGCACTGAAAAGCACAAGCCGTAATGAATATATCCACTCTGGCCTGTACTCTTCTTTCACTATCAACTCTCTGCAGAACCAGCCAGACCCTTACAAGCCAATCAAAACAGAAAAACTGGAAGAGAAGTCAGAAGGAAACACACCAGTTGAAGAAGTTCGGACTGTCATAAGATTTGTGACAAACAAAACAGACAAACACGTTATGAGGCCCATGGTGTCGTTGCCTTCCACTTCCGAAACAGCAGCTGCCTCTGCTTTTCTCAGCTCGTCGGTATCAGCTAAAATATCTTCCTTAATGCTACCTAACAGTGCCAGCATTTCATCTCCATCGTCATCTTCCTCCCGGTCCCCATCTCTGTCTCCCACCTCACCCCTCCCTGCAGAACACAGGAGCTTCTTCCTTGAGTCCAGTTGCCACGACTCAGATTCCCTTGAGCCTCTGAACCTCTCCTCAGGCTCCAAGGCAAAATCTTCATCTCTCCCCCCAAAGGCTAAAAAACCCAAAGGCTTGGAAATCTCCGCCCCACCCATGGTTCTCTCCAGCACAGACATCGGTTCCATCGCCCTCAACAGCCCCGCGCTTCCTTCGGGATCCCTGACTCCAGCTTTTTTCACTGCACAGGTAAGACCCGCCTGTCTCCTCTACTCTTGCTTTAGCCAGATATTCCCTCCGTGTGTCCAAGAGCGTTAGTTCTGTGGGTCTATAATCATCTGATGGAAAAAAACCCCAACATATGGTGAAGAGGGAAATGTAACAGAGGTCTGAACAAAGGGTGGAAAGTAGGTTCCTCTTGGAGTTCCTACGTGAGTGTGGGAAAAGCCATCACGGTTCACAGACTGCCTGGAAGGGTGATGGGACGGGCAGCCATTAGTTAACGTGAGTGACTTGCTTATCAGTTCAAACCAGCCTTCAGGTCTATAAAACAAGCAGGAAAAGGCCAACAAGAAAAACACAGAGGTTTTGTAAGTTGCAACTTGAGTATGTGCGTTGGGGGATGCTTGGTTAGATTTCTCCATTAGATGTTGTATCCATTTAAACAGTGTGACCTTTTCATTAGTTTTTTGAATACAGAGCAACGTAAGTGGTTTCTAAGACAAGGCTCTCAGGCCAGTTTCCATTTCCAAAGTTTTACAGATCCACAGAGTCATTGCCAGAGCTTCCTTTCAACAAAGACCTACTGAGTAACCAGTTTATTTTGGTTTTTTAATCACATATTTTTTGTAATGTCAATGGCAAGCTTTCACTCTCAAGCAAGCCTACGAAAAAAATTCAGCACTTCAGAGAAGAGGAAAATCACGTAGATCATGACCTGTGTGTTCATCAGTGAGTTTTGTTGTATGCTACCACTTCAAAATTAGACAAAAAATTCAAGAGTAAATTATCACAATGGGGGACAGCCCCTAATATCCCCCCTCCCCTGAAATAACAGTTGATGCAGATACCAGCATTGAATGAAACAAACTGAACAGTAAATAAATAAATACAAAGGTGTGTGGTACAACCTCCCTTTCACTTCAAGCTGTCGGGGGTCACGTGGTATCCAGAATCCCCTTACTGCTCGCCTGATGATGCCTGCGGTGCAGATGGATGTGAGCTGTCTCTGAGCTGGCTGTGGGCAGCACCACGTGCCTGCACGGCAGGAAGGCCCAGCAGAGGTGAGAGTGTTGGCAAGTGCTCTTGGCCAGCACAGCACTTGGTCTTACTGAACTTTTCAGCTGGCTGCAGAGCAGGTTTTGTGCAAAGCCATTGCAGTTCAGCTGCACCTGTCAGCCACCGAGATGCAAAGTTTTGTCGCAAAGAAACAGGGCTTTGTGGGCTGTTACCTGTCGTTTTTGACACCATAAAGCCTCTAAGTGAAGTTATGTTTGGCAAGAAGAACGGAAGTGTGGCGAACCAAAACTGAGGTGCACTGACAGACTCTTAGAAGCTCTAACTGTGGTACAACCACAGTGTTTTGCTGGTAGGGAGCAAATCTGACAAATCGATCAGATTGGGTGGCAACCAGGCACAGTGACAGCAAGAATTATTACAAGGTTGCTTTAACCTACTGCTGCCCCCAAACTCAGTATGAACACAGATTTCTTTCCTCTTTTTGTAATTTATTATTTGAACATTTAATTTTCTCATTCATCCATTAGCTGCTGTAATTACTGCCGCTGAAAGACGTGGAAGGGAATTACGTAGATGACCGTGGCCCTCCTTTAGCAGGATGACTAGCTGAGGCTGTAATGACTGTTACCCAACTTAATGCCATTACAGATGGTTTTTTTACAGGTCATCTTAACACAAAGAGACAGATGGCACCTATGTGGGGTAGTTCTTGGGACCATTTATTTAAACTTCTGGCTATACAGTGACACAGCTTTTTTCCTCTATTCCTTGTGTTTCTGGTGTGGATACGAAGCCCTCTGCATCCTAAATGATGACCTAGTGAATATAAAATAAAAACTATACAGCAGCTGTGTTCAGATAAGTGTAATATCACAATGCAAAATAACTAAAGCCATAATTTAGGCTGGAAATCTGCAGTTCATCCCATTATCCTAGGAAAAGCATGCGTCATACCTCAAGTGATCTCTGGTTTATGAGATCCCAATGGCAGTTGGGTGCAGAACAGTATGTCAGGCACCACTTCCTGCTGCAGGAGCGACGTGGGTTTGGAGAAGGTCCTGCTGCCTCGGAGGGTGTTGCCATTATACCTGCCAGTCATGAGGAATACCCTTGGGTGGAGCCCTGTGAAAGGGCATGTGACAGGCACAACCAGTTTCAGAACAGACAAATGGGTTTGAAGATGTCAGTGCATACTTTGGTGAAAAACTGTCAGCTTTCAATTTGGTTAGCTTCCAAGAGAGATACTTAGATTTTGTTCAGTACTTGCCTCTTTTACGGATTACTTATGCTTGTTATGTTTGTTGGCTTTTCCTTGGCCAATGTGGATATATAATTTTGACTCACTCTTTTTCTTCAGGCTTCTACTTTAACATTTTTAACATGTACAACATGCTGTTTCCTTACGGACAAAGTAGCGGGCCTGCAGCCAGCACGTGTGTGGTCTGTATTGTATCGACACACACCATCCACTTGCCTAATGACCTGAGAAGTGAAGTACGTGTGACAGCACTTGTCTGATACCTGACAGCTAGAAGTGACAAGAATGAGTGCACTTACACACATTCTTTGTCAGAGAAGTCAGGAGCCAGGAGCGTCGTTGCTTAACATAACCCTCTCTGTGCAATAATTCACATTGTTCCCATGCTTAGATTATGATGACGCTTTTAAGTAAGAACTTCCCACTGGGTTCCACATCTAATACCAGATGTACAGCTGCCCGAGGGCAGAAAATGAAGTGACACATCAATTTCCACATGTAATTTAAGCATAGCCCATGGTGTGGTGGTGTTTACACTTAACGTTTCCTCTGGTGGTGTTGGTGCTTGGCTGATGGTGATACTGAGAGCAAGCCTGGGAGGCCCTGTGCTCTTCCCGCATTAAATATTAACAGATTTGGAGGCTTCCTTTGGCTGGCTTTTGGCTCTGGAAGAACTTGCAGGCATTGGTGTTCTGATCATCAGAGGACACGAGCTTTTGCTTTGCGCTGTTGTTAGGCATGGTAACATGCTTCCAGAGATGAATGGAGAAGAGCTTAGTTTCAAATCTCCTCTCTCTCTGAAGACTTGCTCTGGCTTTATCTAGGTAGGAATAAACACCTCCGAGTTTTTATTTTTTTCAGCAGACCCTCTCAAGAACTGCATTTTTAGTTTTGGATACCTGCACCTTCTTAGAGTAAAAGCAAAGGTCATTGGAGCTCTTAGTACAGTTGGCACAATACTGTGTCTTTAGTCAAATGTTGTTGGGTCTTGCTGCTTACACCTTTGGTTTTAAGGTTAGCAGGCTCTTCTTTAAGTAGATCTTCTAGTGTTTATCCTGACCTAACTTGGCGTGTTCTTTGTCAGTCTCGTAAATCCCCATCAACAGCCTGTGGAGCATCACCTTGTAGTGCGCACAGGAAAGGTGCTCTCAGTGGTACTGATGCTGCTGATGTTTCCCTGCTCTGTGAAAGTCCCATGGTCCTGGGAAGAGGGCGTTCACAAGTGCCTGCTTGTCAAGTATTTTTTTCTCAGATATCTTGACAAAACCTGTTACTTGATGAGATTAAGACGCGGGTTTTGTCCTTGCCAGGCCTCCAACCACTCTTTGCCCTTTTTGTCGGTGTCCAAGTACATCCAAAACCTGACCTTGCTGGTACTCCTGTGACCACCCTACCTGCTGTTTTACTGCATGAACACCTTTCGCTTTCCCAGCAATACCACATTTGTTACTCCTTGGGACATACATAACTGTGGTTTCTTCCACAAGATTTGGTGTTCCTGATACACCTCCTTCAGCACAAGGGAGATACCAGTATCCTTTCCCTTCACATTTCTCCATGAAATGTGAATCTCTTTTGAGATTCCTTAGAGAAATTGTGCCCTTCAAGAACAGCCAAGCTATTTGTATTAAACAGCCTTTCAGACACCTTGGGACAGAATCACTGGGAGGATCTTAATATTTGCCATGCCTTGTCTCTCCTGTCTCTTCTGCTGGTATTAAACTAATTGTTTGACTCTGATGTGAACTACAGTGCAAGCAGGTCTGTGCTCCTGTGCACTTGCGCGGAGGCTCAACCACCACAGCTGAGCCCTCAGGCACTGCTCTGCAAATAATATGTCCAACATATTTGAAAATCCACACAACCTGTGGTACGTGCCTTCCTGAGCCTGCTCGCCCCACAGTCCTGGCAGTGGTGACGTGACAGCCTGCGGTGTCAGCGTTAAGTGAGACCCCCCAGTTGCAGTTGCTGTATGTGGGAGTTTGTATTTCTGGCCTGGTGGGAAGCTAGCAGGAACCAGAATGCATGACGTGCTGGTTACTAGGGGAGATGCTCCTTATCTTCTATCTTTTTCTGTATTTTAAACTCTGGACAAATGATGCCCCAGTTTAGAAGAGCACTAAGGCACTTGTCCTACCTGGCAAAACACATTCTGACTTCGAAGTGTGCACTCAGATTCCATTAACTGCTTTGCTAAATGGGACTGATACTGATAATTGGCATCAAGATTACTGGTGAGATGATGTTAACTCATTATGCCAAATGCTTTGTTCAAAACTGTCACATCGCTTTCATGTTCTTTCTTGGAAAGATGAAAGTTACTCTGGATACAGAATAATTCATGTGATTCTTCCTTTGAATGGATTTGCATGTGCTTTAACTGTGCCTCCCCTCCAACTGTACTTGAGAAGTGCCAAGAGCGTTCCCAGCAATCCTGGTGTGCCATGGCACTGGAAGAAGCTATCTCCAAGTTAGGAAAAGCCTAGGATTCTCAGTTCTTGCCATTTTGGGTCTTTTCAAACAACTAGCTGTGCTCTCTGCTGTCCCTCTGGGCTCCCAACCTGTACACCTGCCTCTCGCTGCATCAGCCTGAGCACTGCCAGGTTCAACTTCCATTTTGAAGAGGTGCCATCAGAGGACTGAACTTCAAAGGCTGGCAGTGACTCTTTTGGCTGCAAACACAATTGTATTAATGCTTCAAAAGCTGCAGCAGTTCAAGCAATTGCTGTCCTTCAAAAGGTAAAAAATTACTCCGAAGGAGACTAGGCTGTGTTCGCAGACATGGGGGCACGTGTGGCATCTTACACAGTCGCGTGAGTGTAGTTCAGACAAACAGTAACTGCGCTGTGCTTCTCCTTGAGCAAACTGCAATAAAAATGAGATCAGTTCGTCTGTGAAGGAATGTTAAATGTGCGGCTATGCAGCACTGACCTCTGCAGGGACAGGATGTAGGGCCGGAGGGGCAGCTGCTGCGGGCCGGTGTACTCTGCGGGCTGTATGTCTGAGTTCCCTGGGAAAAACAGCCAGTAGATGAAGTGTAAGGCTTTATGGGTTGTGACTGCTGTATGGAGCTGGAACTCCCGAATCATGGTTTGTTTTTGTTTCTGTATTGCAGACCCCAAATGGATTATTGCTGACCCCAAGCCCGCTGCTGTCTAGCATTCATTTCTGGAGCAGCCTCAGTCCTGTTGCTCCTCTGAGTCCTGCCAGGCTGCAGGGACCAAACACTCTGTTCCAGGTAGGTCTTTCCAATTCACAGGTTTAATTTCTGAGAGGGCACACGTGGAAGGGACAGCAGGGGAACATCTCCTCACATCGCTCTGCAGCTTTTTAAATAGTTTAAGAAAACATGGGAGTTGACAGGCACTTTAAAAGATGCTGCTTACTCTTTAAACACTTGCCAGCATAGTCAGAACTCACAGGGTAGTGTCTACTGCAGCAAGCACGTACATTCTGTACAGAGGAAACAGAAATAAATGCTGGAACCCAGTAAGGGTAGGGAACTGAGCTCTTGGAGCTTCAGGAAGAGAGTGCAGACCAGTCAGGGACCAGCCAGGAGAGTAGTGGAACACGGATGCTGAGAAAACCAAGACCAGTTTGGGTCTCGCACAGTTAGGTGGGTGTAAGCTCATCCTTCTGTCTTAATGAGCTACTTCTCACTAAGCAAGACAGGGCATAGCTGTATTTACAGTAAAGTCACAGCTGAGTTTACTGTAAGGGTACTCTGGACCTGAAGGCTCCATTTCCAATTCTGCAAATTATCCGTGTGTCCTCAACCAAGTTACTTCATACCTCTGAGCACGACCTCCTCGTATGTAACACAGAGAAAGGCAGCATTTTCCCCCCTCTCTCCTGGGTACTGGGAGAGTAAAAATCTTGAAGTTTTATAGAGCCATGGTAAATACAAAAGTTATTAAGTAAACCACGATGGTCACAGCACTCAGCTGCAGCATTTGCTCGAGGCTTAGGGAGAGGGTGGTGAGGATGGTATCAGCAGCTCCAGCTGTAGCTGCTGCAAAACTGCCAAATCAGTAAGTCACAGAAGAAATTAGGCTGATCAGCTGATTGGCAAGAAGCACAAGAAGCTGATGGCTATCCAAGCAGCTGAAGAATGCAGGGAGAGGCCTGGAATGAACTCCCCAACTGCTCTGGAGAGCCAGCACTAACAGAGGGGCAGCTACTAAACAGGGACCCTGTCTTAGTCTCTAAACCTTCAGGGAGACTGACTGCCCAACTACAGGGCTGGGCTTTAATTCAAGTGCTCTGCTCCTTAATGGGGTATTAAGTCCCACCTCCAGTGGAACAGCTGAGTGGGAGCTCTAGGGCCCCTTAACTTGTGTTTCAGATAGATAGATAAACTCATTTATCCCTTAGTTTTGCACGAGTGGTTAAAAACAGCCGGACACGTAATTTGAGAGGGAAGAGTCTGTGCCATGGCTGGAATGAGCTTGTACAGACATATGCTGGCCACCCCCTGCGGGAACTGACAGCAGGGAGTGGCCTTGGCTCTCTCCTGCGAGACCCAAAGGGCCTTATAAATGATGTTTGATTCAGGCAAAGGCCACAATGACAAGTCTGTAGAGCACAAAGCTTTATTTTAATAGCAAATAGGAAATGACAAACCACAGCTGAAGCCTAGCCAGCCCCACTGAGAACTGCTGGTCATCCCATGTAGGAGCCAGGGCAGAGCTCTCCCCGGGCTGCCTGCACAAGCCAGATAAGTCAGGGAATGGAGGAAAGGGTTGGAGCTGCTTCACGAATTCGTTTTGCTTCCACCTGGTCATTCCCACTGGGAGCTGAAAGAACATGTGGTTATTGTTGGAGTCAAAATCCTGCCAGCAGCTGGAGGCCAGCGCAGCTCTGCAGATGCTTGCCTGCCTGTGCACCCTTGCCTCTGGCGTGCACAGAAGAGCAACTGGGTTCCTGTATTTCTTTTTCTTTCAGGTGTGTGCTGCTTTTCACACTAGCACTATGCTTGGCACTGCCTACAGATTTTTAGTACATCTTCCCATAGTATGAGGACCAAGGTGGGAGCCACCCACATCCACAGTCCCACTAAGCCCAGAGCACACGTATGGCAAAGCATGGTGCCCAGGAGCAGCCTGTTCTGGCAGTGCTGGACACAGCTACGTGCATACTCCCTCACAGAGCACGTGGGTGTTTGTTTTATTAACTGGTAAAAACTCTCCTTCAGTGTTTATAAGGTGAAAGCAGCTCCATACACGTACACCTAGGCACCCTTACACAGCCTGGGTAGAACACCACTGAAATCTGCAGTCTGTTTCCTTGATATACTGACCTACCTTGAAGCACATTGCTGTGTAATTAAACTTATTTTGTTGTCTGAAATTACCATGTAACTGGAACAGCGGTTCCAGTATTGGTTAATTTAAGAAAATGCAGCCAAACCTAAGGACTATGAAGATAACTTGGAGTAAAAGTGCGAAGTGAATTAAGTATATTTTCTTTGTTCCTACTGCATAGATGAGAGCACTGAGAGGGGGTAGTCAGCTCCCACATCCCCACTGTATGGAGGCGTATGAATAAAAAGCTCTGTCCTGGCCCCAGAAGTACAGAGACAACAGGAAGAACAACAAGAGAACTGTGTTGGGGTAGAGACCAGGGGAAGGATGAAACCGTGACGTTAGCAGCCTTTACATCTTGGGTTGTCGTGCCAGCATGCCACTCACCTCAAAAGACCCCAAAAATCAACACAACCCTCTTCTTGTTGGCTTTAGAAAGCACATGAAACACATTGTGATATATATGTAATATACATGTCTCGCTTCAGAAACTGAGACTAGAAAAGCAAGAGTTTGTAAGCAAGTTCTGTGTTTTAATGAATCTTGGCAGAAGCAACAGAATCATTTCCTGAAGTTTGGATTGGTTAAAATAGAGGTTTAGAATCACAAGGTGCTTTGGGTTGAAGGTCATCTAGTCCCAACCGCCTCCTGCAGTGAGCAGGGACATCTTCAACTAGATCAGGTTGCCCAGAGAGGTGGTAGAAGCCCCAGCCCTGGAAACATTCCAGGTTAGGCTGGATGGGGCTCTGGACAACCTGTGCCAGTGTTTCACCATCCTCATGGTAAAAAAAGCTCTTCCTTATGTCTTGCCTAAATCTCCCTTCTTTTAATTTAAAACCATAACCTGTTGGAACAGGCCCTGCTAAAAAGACTGGCCCCATCTTTCTTATAGGCTCCCCTTAAGTACTGAAAGGTCTCCCCGGAGCCTTCTCTCCTCCAGGCTGAACAACCCCACCTCTCTCAGCCTGTCCTCATAGCAGAGGTGCTCCATCCCCCTCATCATTTCTGTGGCCCTCCTCTGGACCCTCTCCAACAGGTTCATGTCCTTCTTGTGCTGAGGACTCCAGAGCTGGACACAGGACTCCAGGTGGGGTCTCACCAGAGCGGAGCACAGCAGCAGAATCACCTGTCTGAACCAGCTGGCTATGCTTCTTTTGAAACAGCCCAAGATACCATTGGCTTTCTGGGTATCCAGAGCGCACATTGCCTGCTCATGTCCAGCCTTTCATCCACCAGTACCACCAAGTCCTTCTCCGCAGGGCTGCTCTCCATCACATCATCCCCCAGACTGTATCGCTCAGTCCTGGCCATACCAGGAGCGTGGCGCCAGGCTCCCGCAGCACCTGCTGAGCCTGTGCTGCTCATAGTGATTTTCAACTGAACATTGGACGAGCTGTCCTTAACTAACATCTTAGTGAAAGAGTAATCCTGCTATAAGCAGATTATGTGCATGTGTAGAGATTGGTTCCACCACAGCTGGCTGTTGCGGGACTGATCTGGTAAGGGGTGAGATGCACCACGCACTTGAAGTCAGGAGCTCTGTTCCTCAGCTCAGTCTTTCTCCAGCCAACAGAAACCCTGTGAGGCTGGTGGAACCAGGCCTCCAGGCCAGATCGGTATCTACTGCTGGGATAATTCCCACCTCATGCTGCAGCAAGTTTATTCCACCTACTTGCTTTGTTTTTTCTCGGGTCAGATGTTAAGAACTAGTCAATACACGTCACTGCAGGCAGGCTACAGTCAGGACACTGCCATGAACTAGGAATATTCAGCTTATGTATTGAATTAGTATGTTTTGGATGGTGTTTCACAAGTAGGCGGCTAATACTAAATTACAGAGTATTCTGCTTCACATGCTGATGATCTGGCGTACCTGGTTAACAGCCCTTAGTGAATACAGAGGGAATCTGTAATTACTTGAGAGTAATTAGCCCCAGTTTTGTATTCACAATTGCACCTTTTCTGCCCTAAAAGTAGATCTCATCTTTAATTTTTGTAGAGCTTTTTCCTGCTTAGCTTTTACAAAGGGCATGGATTTGAATTAGTGTTTTGTAGATTGAAACACATTTTTGGAAGCAGAATGGGTGGCAAGCATTGCTCTGTAGTATTCGCTTTCCCAGGGTGATGATAGATGTATCGCTACGTGAACTTTTATATAAAATACAGCCATTAGTAGTTTACACATCCCTGTGCCTTTAAAGTGACTCGGGTTTCACCCTCTACTTGACATTCCTAATGGCTGGTGCAGGCATTTGGTGTCTCCCTCATCGTACTGAAATGACAAGTCTTGAAAACATCTGGAGTTGGCTGCTAATGCTCAGTGCATGTGCTTCTGGGCTGAATGCTTTGCGATAAAGAGTAATTTTTACCTTTTGGCCTCTTACAGTTTCCAACTCTGCTAAATGGTCACATACCAGTGCCACTCCCCAGTCTGGATGGAGCCTCTTCTCCAGTACTGCTTTCTCCAAACGCTCAGAAATCCTGATGACGCCTCATCGCGCCAAGGACTTGTTGGCGGATTTAACACTTCATTCCTACGGGCTAGTTTTTCCTATGTCATGAGAAGGACATTGTGAAACCCTCTGTTACTTTGGTTTGCACTTTTCATTACATGGATAATCTACTTTTATTATGTTAGCATTTTTAAACAGTGTTTATATATAAAAGTATATATAAATCTGTTTTGCATTAAATGAATTATAATTTTTTTTAATATCATAGCTCTCAAGTGTTGAACACTTCTGTTGTTGAAGTACTTTTCCTAATGGATTGCAACAATGTATCTAATAAGGATGTGAAGCTTCTTTTTAATCCCCTTTTCTGCATATTATGCATTGTGCTTATGTAAACTATAACCGGCTGTGCCTTCCTTTTGCATAATGTCATGTAAATGATTTATATATTTTCTAGTATTAAGATAAAAAGTTGAAAGAAAAGACTAGTATTGAACAGCCCTATGGTAGTTATTTCAGTATTTTCTCCACGGATAGGCCGTATGATGCAGTGTATTCACGTTAACTTTGTATTACGTGCTTTCAAATTGTATAAAAATAGCCTTATAATTTTTCTTTGCTGAAGTGAAAATCATAATCAACGTTAACAGTCAGGAGACGCATTTAGGAGTAACAAAACCACATGTACGCCCAAGTTCTTCTGTGGAGTTGCAGTGGGGAGGAACTGGGCTGCATATATTCATGAGACACTTCCAGCATTTGAGATTACTTCTGTAGAAGAGGAGACGTTGCTCAGGATTTGGCATATATTTCTTACAGTCTGTCAACAAACATCGCAGCTGGAAAGACTGCGAGTAATCTCTGTCCACCCAGGGAATGAGGATCATTCCCAGCAGAGACTTTCCAGGTGCTGTGTTGAGTTGTGCCAAGTGCCTTCTACTATTTCCCTGGAAAGCTATTCTAGCTACTGCAGCTCAGAAGGTCAAACTTCCCCTTCCCCCAAAGCTGGAGAAGTTACAGGACTGTAAATTAATGCCTGGTGCTTGTGAAGAGGCACACTGTACATGTGGGATGTTTATGTATAAACACCTGGATTCTGGATTAAAAACCAGCACCGTGTGTACTGTATACTTGCAGCCTGAACTTAACTGGGTATGTCCTCTACCTTCAGGTGATGGCTTAGTCATCTAAATGCCAGGTTCGGATTAGGCTAGACTCCCTGGCACCACGGCTTCTAATCTTGGCAGGGCTGATGCCAATCTTCAGTTCTCTGAGGTGGCTAAGCAGGGTTGAATGCAGCTTTACCATGAAGGTTTTTCAGAGGAGACCTTCAAAAACCAAACCAAAATCGGAAGCCTCTTTGCTACAGGTCATTAGAGCTTCTGCTCTGCTTTATGGCCATGCAGCTGGCCAAAATTCCATTCTTTTTGAAATTCATGCAGTGAGTTGTCTGCTGATTTTCTGCTTGGATGCATTTCAGTGATGTGTGTAGTTAATTGTAAAGTGCTTTTGGATCCTTCAACCTGAAAGGTGCTAAATAAACATTTTATTAATGGAGTTCTGATGTTGGAAAGCCATTTTTGGGGCAAAGGCAGTCTGACAAAAGACAGCAGCAG
>NW_010413215.1:85966-88255 GCF_000710305.1 Buceros rhinoceros silvestris | reverse complement strand
TTTTCCTCAGACTCCTGGGTTGCACAACCAAAATCGACTCCTCAGTTTCATTCACAGTAATTAACGGGATAAAAACCTGCCATGTGTGTACGAAGTACCAGTGTTGATAAACAGAGCAGTTAGATGCACATCATAGGGAAAACCAGTGAAACGCAGGTGAAGTCATAGGGAAAAAGACTGAAACACATGCAAAGTCATTTGCTTGATTCAGCACTGTAAGAGGTACCATCCCAGAGTCCAACCCAGAAGATGAACCCATGCAAAAGTTAGGAGTGGAGGGAAATTTTATGCAAAGTAACATCAGAGTAGGTTGGAAGGAATGGCAGCAAGTAACTGATGGGACTGAGTAGTCAGGTGGAGATAAATCACAAGGGCTCGCAGATCAAGTATTTCTCTTCTGATGGATTCCTCCCAGGTACACGGAATATTTTTCAGTCACTAAGTTACAGAGAGGCAGTTAGTCACACTCCAGATCCGACTCCGGTCTCATTTTTAAATAAGCACGAATGCCCACTTCAGTAGAGCCTTGCCTGGTACGTGTCGGCAGAGCTAATGGGAGAACAACGCATAGAGATGAAGTGCTTCTCACTATGAGTTTAAGAGAGATACTCGTGAAAATGCAGTCTTAGACTTAGTAAGAAGTCACACTGCAAAAAACCAGATGAACAAAAGAGGAAGGAGCACGAGATTCTTAAAAGAAAAAGCATCCAGATTCTCATGGTCTTGTTCTTCCAAGGTTTCACTATTAGTAAGGCAGATTTTTTTTCTTTACAAAAGGCTCAGCATACCTCAACAGACACATGAGCACCTCCCCTCCCACCCCTCGAGTGACTTAGATTTTTGTCTCAGAATTGCTGTTTTCTGCTCTCTTTAAAAGAAAAACAATCTCAACAAATTACTGTAAAGAGAGAATCCAGTAAAACTAAAGGGAAGACACTAAGAAACAGGCAAGTAGTGCCATCTTCTCGGCCTTGAGAGAATAAAAATAGCAACTGAACACATCTTTTGCTAGTTGACTTTTTAATAAAAAAAAATAGCTTGTCAAAATGAAATCTGCCTTCCAAATGGTTAATAATATGGAATAAAATTTCTTCCTTCTTGGAAGAATTTCTCCAAATGAAGTCCAGCCTTTCAAACTCTAACACTTACCTAAAGCACTAGATTTTTACGCCTTATGCTTTGAACAAAGTATGATTCCTATTCGTAATCTTCTATTGAATTTTATTAACAGATACCTTTTTAACTGTAGAGAAGACTCAAATAAATGTTTTTAACATACATACTGTGAAAGTGTCAGTATTACTATGGCACGGCGATCTCCAGGCCAACAGTCCTGGGCAAGAAAACGGGAGTTATTCTCTCCTCAACATTCTTGGTAGAAATGGCAATTTAATCAAACTTGAGGGATTTTTGGGATAGATCTACACTTTATTCACGCTTCAGCAATACACAAAAAGTTTTCAATGTTATATAGGCTGAGTGCCCGATTAGGCTGGTTTTGGCTTACCTTTATATTGTTTTTTCAGAAAAGCCAAGAATCCACCAGGAAGGCCACAGCTACTGGGCCACTTTGCCAAGAGATTGCAAACATCTGCCCTGGCACAGGTGAGTGGCTTCAGTTCTAAAGGAAACTTTAAAAGGTGGGGACAACAGTGATGGGAGATAACAAACTGCAGAAGAAGGAAGATTTGACACACCTCCATTACATCACCAAAGAGCATTTTGTTTTGTCTGAATAAAACTGGTCTCATCAGACAAGCACTTGCCAATCTGGGAATACAGAAGTCATGACCTGCCAGCAAAATGACTGTTTAAAGGGGAGATGGTCCTTTAAAACAGACTGTGGCTCTGCATTAAGAGGCTGTGTGATCTTGTGCTTCGGAAGCCATCAGGACTCCTGTATGAATTTAGAACAGGTGCAGTAAGTACAGGGCAGTCTTTAGGTACGGGCATCGCTGTTCCCTTCTATATCCTGTGGGATGAACAAACACGGGTCACTCAGGTTTCAGCACACCTCTACAAAGCCGTCAGGAAACTACATCTTTTGAAATCCCTTTTCTGTAGCCCCTTTAACTGTAACTGCTCTTACCAAATAATATGTGAGTGCTCTGCCTACACAGATGGAGCACAAACCTATTTCTTGAGGGCAAAGAGACTGACAGCATTAGTGAGGAGCCGTATAAATTCATTTAAATGAAAAAAGGAGAATGAACCTCAGACAAAGACTCTGGAGCAATCACTGTCAGGGCCTGCCTTGGGTGCGGGGGGGGTGGTATTTGTAGAAGAGCG
>NW_010413215.1:74038-85816 GCF_000710305.1 Buceros rhinoceros silvestris | reverse complement strand
AAGAGCGTCCTAGAAGAGAGGAGTCTAGGATATGTTGGGGTTTTTTGTTGAAAGATTCCCATCAGTTCGTGTTCACTCTGCAGGAAGTGCAAACGGGTAACTGTAACCTTAGTTATTCCTAACATGGCTCCAGGGCAGCTGCCCCCTCCTGCACATGAAGGAAAAGGGGAAAAGAAGTCCTTGAAAAACAAGCTCAGGGTGTGAAAGAGGAGGAGCAGGTAGTGCTGATGGTGCTGTGTGGGACCTGTAAGGAAGTGCTCTGCAAGAGCATGTTGGAGAGGGGACAGGGAAGAGCATTCTCCCTGGTTTCCAATCCGCAGTGACGGCAATTCCATCAGCAAGAAGATCCCACTGCAACAAGTGAAGGAGCGTCATAGCGCTCTGGGAAGAAATGTGTTTCAAGGTTTGGCATCTGAGCTGAACAAGACTCCTTTTCCATTAGGAGGACCACAAAAGCAATCTGCTCAGGCAGGCCTGCTTCTGAAGTGATTTTGGAGGATGCAGCCAGGACAATAAATCAAGCAGTTATTTACAACATGAAGTATGTGCATATGTGCATTCACAGATTAAGTTGGCTCAAAAATCACAGAACTTAGAACCGAGTTAAGGGATTTTAGAGCACGTGAAAATAATGGAAAACTGTAATGTACAGGTTTTTCCACTGACATCAATCTTCTTCAGTTAACGAGCGAGGCACAGTACAGCCCAGTGAAAATCACAAACGAAAGATTAAAAAAAAAAAAAAAATCTAGAGTAGCTAAATTCTAATCCCAGTTCTGACAAACACAAATTTCCACTGTGGCCTAAAACAAGGATGTGGTTTCTGTGTGACGGAACTCCACAGATGAAAAGGCTGTGTGGTATGAACTATAAAGCCCACTTATCTACTTGGCTTTTGTATTTTTAAAAATCATCCTACCCGTACAGCCAGAGCTTACTTTACGCAATGCACCAACTGGCTCAACACTTGTACTGCGCTGCTTTTACGTTTTATCATCTGCACTTGTTATCTCATCAATCTCTCACACTGGTCTGACACGGATGTTGGTGGATGTTGCTGACCCACATACAGGCCGAACAGTGGCATTAAATCTCTGACAGCCCAGTCTCTGAAATGAACGAAACAAAACAAGTATCTGTAAAAAGGATGCACTCAAGCTCCTCCCCCAAATTAGGAAAAGTCATAGAAACGTCGCATATGTTTCAAAGCCAAACTTTACTGCGGGGAAAAAAGGTATTGAAACGTGCCAGCAAGGTGTGCGAATTATTTCAACTCTGCCCATTAGTGACGGAAGGATCACATCTGTGATCACGTGTTGTCACAGACAAGGTAAGTTCTAACTTCTCTGCAGCGTCACTAGGTGCTATAGCTGTGCATTTCCACACCCTCATTTGTTTGGATTTCTTCCACGTCTGACCTTAATTCTGGGTATTTCCTGGGTTTATACTACTTAGCTTGGGGATAGTTACAACATACCTTTCATGTATTTTGTCCTCAATAGCGGAATGTATTCGTAACCTTAATTCCATTTTAACATTGCAAAACAGAAACAAAGTACCTTTATTACGTAGAAAGGCTCACGCACAAACAAGCGAGCAGCCCGAAGAACGCTGCCGTGCAGTTTTTCAAATGATTGGCAAATACAAAGTACGTTGATTCTTCAATAATTTTTTATTTTAACTTTTTATTGCCCAATTCAGGGATACACTCTGGCTACTTAATGCTGTGGTAAAGCAGCACATAAATAACGCAGCTGTGTAGAGATGCATGTTCCACTAGAGCATTGCTGAGCAGCTGGCTTGCCCCTTCAACCTCCCACTCTGCCCCGTCCTGTTAAATCCTGGTCCTCCACCCACCCTCTCTCCCCATCAACCTTCACCTCCATGTGCACGCAATCTCATCATCACCTGCCTCTTTCCTGTCTTCAAGCCCACCTTATTCCTACACGCCCTTATACACACACTTTGCCATTCCTACGGTAGATGGAATACACTGGGTATCTTGGAAAAATAGTTACTTAATCAGCAACAATTTGCAGGCCATTTCTCATTAACTTGTTTTCAAGCAGAGGTTGTCATACCAGGCCTTGAAAGTCATCCATTTTTAGCGACTGTCTGCTTGGTTTTTGTCATGGTAGAGGTCTTCTCCCCAAAGGGCCAACACTCCCTACAGTTCTTGAGGACAGTGAAACCAAGTCCGCAGTGCCTGATGCTGCCAGACCAGAAGCAGAATACTGAATTGCTTGAAAAGAATGTCAGAGAAATGCCCATGGACTTCAGACTCACTGACTACTGCCCCAGACAGGCGGCTGCCACAGAACTGTCATTGCTGATGCAGGAATTTCAACTATAGATTAAAAAAAAAAAAAAGCCAACAACCAAAAAACACAACCAAAAACCTGGCTTGACCACAGATGCCAAGTTTCTTCAGAAATACATTCTTTAAAGCTACTCCTAATGAAGCAAACCAATTCACTTTCAGGCCCTTAGAAAAACCGCTTTATAAATAGAGTGCTTTAATTTTACGGAAGATCTTTTCATCTGTAACAGAAAAGCTGAATTCATGCTTGAAATGGAAACCTCCTTTTGTTAGCTGCAGCTAATCCCTTTCTAGATTTGTTAATGCTCTTCATTTTACCAGGTAAACCTTTAAGTCCTTTTTCTCATTAGTGTCACGTTATTACTTGATCTTTTATGACCTATAAAATATTACCATTCTAGAAATCCCACATGTATCCACAGCGAACATTTACTCTATATCTTCACTACTTTTGTACAAAATGGGAGATGTTTTCCTCATACTTCTTTCTTCAACACCATCACGTCTACAACGTATTTCCTACAAAGTTAATCAGTATAAAATCTAGATCAGATCCGTAGCAACTATAAAAAAATATATAACAACTATTTCAGGACAAAGGTTTTTCATCAGTGCCACGTCTGCCTCTGACACACACGAAACGCTCCCGCTGGTATCAGTGGGAGACCCATGCATGTATCCGAGACACGTATTACGCTCCTACACCTAGGCAAGACTTCTGATACTGTGTGACATGCAGGACTCACTTGCTAATAATTAGACTATGGACCATGTTTACGATAACATCCTGAACAGCCTCAGTCGCGGATAAGTCACGTTACTTTTCACTGCCACTACTTCTGCGTTGCACAAATTAGTTAAGAGGCCACAGTTAAAACTGATGACTCCCACGACACACCGATCTAGCTCAACGTTTCCAACAATGCCCCAAGAAACGCAAGTTCACTTAGTCTGTGCTTTTAACAATGCAGGGCCTTTGTTATTATAAATTTCAAAACAAAACCAAAGAATTCCACATAATATTTATACTTTCAAAAGTACAATATTAATACAGGTCAGTTAGAAATAACAGCAGTTTGTTAGGTCTACAAGATTTAACGTAAAACCGGTTTACAAATGCTGAAAAGCAGTAGTGGTCCGATAGTCACCATTACACATGAATTTCTCTCTTCCAGAAAATAATAATAATAAAAAAAAAAATCCCAATTCAAATTTACCAGTATCAATGAAATATTAATAAAACACCCCCAAACATGCCACAATCACTATTCACAAATAAAGTTAAAATGAAATATACAAAAATTCACTTAATACTGTTAAATAACAATAAACTACAAGATTTCCTGAACAGAAATGGTAGGACCCCTGAATGTTTTACAGTGAATGTCAGGAAAAATTAAGTTACCTATGACTATTTTCATGATATACCAGCCAAAGATTTACATGACCATTTCAAAATATACCAATAAAGATTTACAGTCTCTTTAAGATGCACTAAACAAATAGGTTCATAAAGGTGAACACAAATGCTTAAAAATACTGTAACCATCACCAAGGGTGTACTTATGATACTCACTGAGATGCATAAGCATAATAGTAACATGTTTACTATCTCTGGTAAACAGATAACATCTAAGATCTGAAAAACTCTCTAAGTTCCCATTGTAAAAGCTCTGTAGTATAGCGAGTTCTTATCAAGTACAAACTTGCATCTTTCCAGTTGATTTCAAGTGAATAATGCACAAATGGGAGAACAACAAGGTGGGAAAAGCGTGACATTATTCCCGTGTTCTTGTAATCAGTTGTCCTGTTCTTCTGAAATGAAATTCTAAATTTCAAAAGCAAGCCAGGGTCCAACGCATTATGAATCATCTTGTTACTATTTGTACTTCTAAGTTAAAAACAAGGTAAAAAAGTCACTGCATCTGCAAGTCATTGCTTCTGCAGGCCCCGTATGCACAACAATGTGCAAATATCTTATGCTGGAGTAAGCCTGATGAAATTTATCATCCAGCCTCCATGCTCTAATTTCTCAATAACTAACGTAGGATCTGAGACCAAATAGTACTTACTGTTCACTTGTTTGAATCAACTTTCACTCCACGTGCTTCTCAAAAGCGTAATATGCAATATAATTTTTCAACTATTTCAACACATACTTCCAATGTTAAATAAGGAATTAAGTGCCATGAACTTAGAGCATTAAAGATGGTTCAGCTATAGCCAAGCAAAGCTATGTTTACATTCCAGGAAACACTGCAGTTTTAAGAAATACAAAAAACCCCGCAGCAGTAGAACATTTTATGAAGAGAAACAAATGCATTCACATATTATAAAGCCATTGCAACTTCTTCAGGCATGGAACTGTTGTGTTAACTATACAGACAGTAGTTATTTAGCAGCAATGATTCCGCAATAAATAATGCACTGTGTTTCTCAGTCCTGCACAAAAATTGCAGCTACAGTTACATCAACAGCTGTAACCTACTGGCTCTAGTGGCAGAGGAGACCTTAAAACCAACTGTACAAAAAATTGTCACACTGTGACAACGAATATAAAAACATAATCTGCAGGTTGGAAATAAAAAGACCCCGCTGTGAAGAGGACAGTGTAGACAAACCGCAATTCCAAGTCCACCAACAGAGAGCACTGCCTTCAGATCCGAGTCCTTGACTGATAGGATAGGCTTGGGCTTGACTTTGCACCGCCCACTTTAAAAAAGCATGCTCTGCCGTCTGTTCTTCCCATGTCCTACAACAGAACATGGACTGCGGTAAGAATCTGAAGCATTACCACAACGGACTATTCAGCTATTAGCCATGTCCTCTGTCTTTCCATTTTGAGAAAATACCCTCTGTGCTTAAACCAGTACCAGCATCTTTCTGCACTTACTGCATTTTTCTTTTTTTTTTTTGGCCACCATTCACCACCCACACAGTAACGGTTTGAAAGGCCAAGATGTTCTCATATTAACAGTCCCTCTGCCCATCACTATTAAGACTCACCTCATGGTGTGCATTTAGCTTTTATGTCCCTACAGGAATCTGAACAAATCGTTCTTGATATTCGAGTACGTTCACACAGACAATTTAACAAACTATTTTTCAGTTCCTCATGTCTCTCAGAATTCTGTTTGCAGATACGAAGAAACGTTAAGATTTCCATACCTGTCTCTGGGTAAGTGGAATTCCGAAAGCCAGGGTCTTTTTGCAACTGGATCTCTTTTAGACTGAATATTGAAACACCTGGAATGTAATAAAGAAATTAATTAATATCCAAGTGTAACTAAGCTTTACTGATCAAAGTTCTAGTCTTTAATTATAGAGTTTAGAATAAAAAAATGTTTCCTATCCCCAAATATTTACATCGATACAGACCAGACTTCTTTAATAGAGTAGATGTGGGAGTTTTTCCTTAAACAATGTTCTTAGCTCTAATGTACTATCTTAACAATACTCTGCTGCTTTACTGCTCCTCTTACTTTCAGGTAAAGTGTGTATTCTTGTTCCAAGACTTCTGAAGTATGCATGTTTCATGGCCTCTTCTGCTGAAATTCTCTTCTTTGATTCGTACTATAAACATAAAAGGATACATCGTGAAGTTACAGTGCTTCTGCATCTACCCAAAGACTTAAGAGTTGGCCTTCCATCCTGCTTTCCCTCTTCTTCCTTCTGGCTCATTTTTAATACAGATTAAAAGATTAAATCCACATACCACTTCACCTTTTGAATACGGTTTGTGAGATCAAACAGTAACATTACACCTTAGGAGCTTACTACTAGAGAAGTTCTTCATTGCAGAAATTTAGTATTTGTATTTAAAAGTTCTGTTTTAATACTGGAATTTCACATGAGATTTAGTTTTTTCAGGGAATTGCTAACACAGAATCAATTCTATTTTTACAAAAAGCAGTAAGAGAAGAAATAATTTCTGGAAAAAAAAATCATTAGGTTTTAAATTCTTCTAGAGTTTCCAAAACTGTCATTCCTATCATATCTGTCATCCACTACAGACTCAGATGCATATTCCACTTTGAGACAGATCTAACAAATACTACAGCTTTTAATACATTTTGACAGGTAATATATTAAAAACCTAAACCTGCACTTTTATAAAGTAAAGCCACAAAACACATCTTACTTGAAGGAACTTCGCTATCAATTCAATTCCTTCCGTGTCTAGCCTAAAAATAAAAATACATTAAAAAAATTAACGAGTTATTGAACTATATTTACAAAAGCAAATCTGCAAAGAAACTGACTTTGTTAAATGGTATCAAACCTCACAATTAAATTTAAACTTGAAAATGCTTTCACCTAAACAACTTTTCTGCTTGTTAATGTGTATACAGACAAGTACCAATATCTCAGAAAAAGATTATTTGAAAAAATAATACCGGGGACAGACAAATCCTGAGCTTTAGATTGTGATTTGCTAGGTTGACCTGGATCATTTATTTCAGGGGAAAACAAACAAACAAACAACTTTCCCCCCGCCCCAAGTCTAACACTACTTATTTACTAGCAGGATACAATGTAAGACCTTCTTCTTCGGAGTTGATAAAAAATGTTGTAGTCTTTGTTATACAGTTTATTTACAATAACGGTGCAGACCCTTCAAATTCCTCATAATGGATTTAGAATGATTTCAAGAGACTTCTCAAGGAAACCTTGCTGTTTTAACAATAGGTCCATTACATAACAGAAGAGGACTTGGATTACTTAGGAAGTGCTGTGTGAATACTCCTACGATGCAGGCATTATTAATCAAAATTTATAGTTCTACAGGTCATTAAGGAGCTGTGGTACTCTGAATGATCTTAGACAAAGTAATTACATGGTACCAGGATTAGGCTTTGCAGTACTATCTGCCCCCAACAACACAACTGATATGTAGTTTTCCAGTATTCAGCAGCAGACCCTGCTTGGAAACATGTTCACATTTACAAATATGCAAAGCCACAGGGATGTGTATTTTCTATTAATAAAACACAAAGTACCTTGGTGCATGGTTAATGAGGGGTTGTGGTTTATACTTAGGGAAGTTGTAGTTTCTGAATTCATCACTGGAAGAAATGCCTGGCCATGTTTCTTGACATGGGGTTCCTGCATTTAAGAAAAGCAACAAATTCAACTTAAAAAAATGTGAAGAAACAACTTTGACATCAGGAAGCATTTAATCCTGTAATTTAAAACAGGAAAGAAAGAAAGAAAAAATAATTTAATGAGTCTATGCTGCACTCAGCTCAATCATTTTTCAAGAATACACTCGTTCAGCTGAATTACAATGCAGTATAAAACATTTGTCTATAGATAAAGACCTATAGTTCTCATGGAAAAAGTGTTTAGAACAAACATATAGCATTAACATTTTGCTAGAAGAATCCATTTACCCAGAAGTCTGAAAATTAAGTGCAGTTCATCTTCAACTGTCGAACCAGGAAAAAGAGGCCTTCCTGATGCCATTTCAAAAAATATGCATCCAACGCCCCTTTATAAAAACAGAGAAAAAGATGTATCAGAAACAATCCAACAATTTATGCTGTTAGATTTTAAAGACTTCTGTGATTTCTCTTCAATTAAAACAAATTATTAAATTAGTTGTTAGCCACACGCTGCTATTAAAAATAGTTTTGAAAGATACGTAGAAACAAAAGAACTGTCAAAGACTGAACAAAACCTTTGTCATAGCTGTATTATAACCTCTTCCTTCAGATGTTAAGTTTATCAATTGTCTTAAAATTCATAGTAAAATACCACGTTATGTCATTAGGAGAATATGTTTGGTTCTCTTCCCCCCCTAACACTGTGGGACTCATGCCTGCTTGCTCTAAGCAATAAAAAGGTACTACCTATCATTTTCAGAGAGAAATAACAGCATCTTCCCCGTCTGCCAATCCTTTCTCTAAGAATCTAACTCACTTGTAGCCTTCAAAACTCTAAGGATGAGTATTCGAATGCTACTACATAATAATAAAGAGCTGACATCTTTTCATCTTGACTGAGAACTAAAATTAAAATTAGACAAAGCTATACAAACCACATGTCAATTTGAGTTGAATACTCTGAAGATCCGAGGAGAACATCAGGTGGTCTGTACCACAATGTGACAACTTCATTGGAATAGGTCTTTGTAGGAACAGACTTCGCTCTAGCCAGTCCTTGATAAAAAGAGAAGTAAAAGTCATGCAGCTGCTGAAATCTTTTTTTTTTTTTGCATGAAATTGACAAAGAACTTCTAAGAGCTACATCACCCTTATTATACTTACTAAATACCTTCCCTTAATGTTCATTAAAAAGTCCTAATAAACACATTTCTACAACTTGTGATTTGCGTCACTATTTACAGCAATGTCATGATCAGCATTTTTAGGCATAGAGAACAGGTAAACACTCCAAAACCTGGAGTAATGCTATAAGGTTCACTAAAACAACAAAGTATTAGATCAATATGACATCTCCTCCCTGTGAAAACCCTTCTGCACTATTTCCATTTGAGAATCACGTGGCAGAAGGCAACAAACAAATAATGAAACGGTGAAAACAGACCAAATTAGTGCTGGATCAGCAGGGGTTTTCCATCCTAATATTGTCAGTCTGTCAGTAATATCTTCATTAAAATGTAGGCCTGTTATGTTAGATGCACTCTTCTGAGCAACTTTTATTCTCAAGCAAGGGAAAAACCCAGTGCTAGCACAACTTTCAAAGGACCTTTCTGACACAGAAGGTAACTGGAAACTATGAATTCCCCACTCTACTGGAAACCCCAAAGGAACTTGGTGTATCTGTGATGGAGTAACACCTGACAATTTCGCACATGGACAGACCCTTCTCTCTTCTGTCATCATTACTCTGCTTTGGGGCGACTGTGGAATGTTAGGAAAAGCAACTTGAGCTCCACCTTTAGGGTATGATTACGTGTCAACTTCAAAGAGAGCTGTAAGCCTACTTTCAAACCACAAGCTAAGCAACAGTATTACCTCTACGCTTACCAGTTTGATTACTAATATCCTGCTATAGGCTGACTTTAATTTTCCATCCAAGAACACACAGATTCACTACAGACCCGATGTTCTCATCTTCCCTTCATAAGGAAAATGCCTCTCTTGCTAAGTGAAAAAAAGTATTTGTTACAGAATAATTTCAGGCCATACCAAAGTCTGCAAGCTTCAGTTCTCCTTTCTCATTTATTAGTAGATTTTGTGGCTTCAGATCTCGATGTAATACCTTTCTCCTATGACAGTATGCCAAACCACGGAGAATCTGGTATAAAAATAGCTACAAAAGAGAACATTTTAAAATTAGACTAAAAATGTTATTCTATAGATTACAGAACTAAACCAGCTCATTTGGGCACTGTAGAGTTAAGTCTCTGTGTTGTAAGCAGGAGACAGAAATACTTCTCAGAAGTTACTTCTCCATATAAACACATTCTGAACATCATCATTATTGTTTACACATTTAAAATCCCATTATGCTAATGCAGTGCTTTAACACCATACTTTACAAAAAAGATTTTAAGAGCCATTTGTTCTGCTTAACCGAAGAGAACCACGGGGCTGTTTATTTTTAAGTAAGCATTTACCGGTGCTCTTCTCCACACTAATGTCTTTAAAGGTAATTGTCTCTGACTATACTCAAGTTTTCTTCTGCCACAGAATCTCTTCTGAAAACATCACTCAGCATTCTTTCTATCCAATTGTGCAAAACTATGTAAAGAACATTTTGGCATGCTATTGGAAAAATACACTGGGATTCACAAGCTCACAAAATATGGAGAAATGAGGAAATAAGGATTACTAAAACAGCCCAACTGCCTGTAGCATTTATATTCATCCCCTCACCTTGACACACACAGGTTTATTTTAGTCCTTTGGAACAGGCAAGCCAAGCAAGCAACTTCAATCATGCATATTAATACTGCACATATATAGCCACAAAAGTAGCAAGGGATGAAGAAAGGTTTAGCAGAGGGCAGCCAAACAAGTTTACCATATCAATGCATAGAGAACTACTATTTTGCAGTTTCTGTATGTATAAAGGGACTGGTCTTAAACATAAGAGTTCTGGGCAGCCCTTGCTGGCATTTATCATACAACACTCCTCAGCCGGTAGAGATGATCAAATCATAGAATTATAGAATCACAGAATCATCTGGTTGGAAGAGATCTTTAAGATCATTGAGTCCAACCGTTCATCCTGTGCTACCAGGGTCCCTAAACCATGTCCCTCAGCACCACATCCACACATCTTTTAAACACCTCCAGGGATGGGGACTCCACCATCTCCCTGGGCAGCCTGTTCCAATGCTTAATGACCCTGCGTGTAAATAAATTTTTCCTGATATCCAACCTGAATTTCCCCTGATGCAACTTGTACAGTGAGAAAATATAGAGCATTACAGAAACCAATGTTTACAAATGTGACAAACTCAGCACGTAATAGAACTTTTCAGGAGAAACACTAGAATGTTTTTACATGACCATTTTCTAACAGTTTATTTTTGTACCAGGTGACAACACCAAATTCTTTTTTCTAAACTGGACAAACACACAGCAGGTGTAGTTTACATCCATCTGTTCCCAGTCTGCTTATGTAGGAGTTATCCATTCTAGAAGAAAAGAAATTAGGATTGATTTTTTTTTGTTTGTTTCTTTTCTTTTATGAAGAGCAGAATGAGAAGGACCAAATTTTGTTTCATCTACTCATGTCCATACTGTTTTGGGGGTAATCAGTCCCAAGTAACATTAACAGGACTGCTGTGGAAATCAATAGCCATCTCTAGCGTGCATTGGGACTGCAAGGATTAGTCAAGAATGCAAAGCATATTATTTCACAGAATTCATGGATCTTCACCGCAGCTGGCAGGGATCCTTTTGGAAATGCACAGGATTACATGTTCTAGCTCAAAATTTTGTCTGAAACACTAATACCTGCAGAGATCACATCTTTGTATTACACATCTTCATGTTGTTAAAACTCAAAAAACCTAAAATTAGCTGAGGAATGTGACGGGAATGATGACAGGGAGGACTCTCAAATGTTAATAATGACCCAACCCCCCTCAGTTATTGTAAGGTAAGCAGCTACAGCTACTACAGTTAAGCAGCTGTTCTGGTTTCTCAGTGCCAAAGGTACTGACTGTATAAATCTGGTCTTAGGGCATAGCTCAAACCATAGGCAAACAAGTTAAAAACGCTTCCTTTGCTTAGCTCATATTACCACAAGCAGATTCTGCTTGTTCTCTAACTACACTTATTATATGGGCCAGCTTCCCAATTACAGCTTTTCTTTATTTTTTTTTAAGCTTAAAGCACTATTTATTAACTTGTAGTTAATTGAAAACAAGTGTAATTATGGTTTTTGTTGTCTGTCTTGAGCAGATAAAAATTAAAGAATTTCCCTTTGCAGACTCTCAAAGAAAGCAGAAGAGTAGGTTAAGGGCAGATGTCTTTCCC
>NW_010413215.1:65708-73938 GCF_000710305.1 Buceros rhinoceros silvestris | reverse complement strand
CTTTCCCTAGAGATACTTAACTGCAATGTGACAACAGAATAAAAGAAAAAGCTAGCCAAACAAGTAACCAGAATCTAGACTGAATTCCATATACAATTCAACCAAGAACAGATTTCTCAACATGCAACTAAGCCAAAACAGAAGAATGATGACTCTACTGGAACACATACAAAGTCCATCACTTCACAGTATTTAGTACATTGTGTTGTCAACCACATTTGTGCCATGTGCTACTGTAAAGAATAAAAGTAATTTTCCTACCATGCGTGCACAGTCATGGTTTTGTTCCTTAGGATCACAGCTTAAAGTTAGTTTTTTTGAAGAGGCATGAAAATGTTTCTCAAACACATCTACAGTACAAATAGATCCCTTATATGAATTGTATATGGCTTAACGAAGAGGTTTTTTAAGGTACAGCACAGCACACGCAACACAGGAGGGTGACACTGGTAACCAGCCTCCTCTGACAGCTTCACTCATTTCAAGATAAGTATTGTCCTCTGTTTAGAATCTTGTTTACAAAGCCATTAAGTATTAAAGAACATAAGAAGTTATTCCAGTTTTCCAAATCAAAACCTGCTTGCCACAAGAGAGGTAGCACTTGAATCTGAGTTTCAGCAGGCTGGATTGGAAACTGAGAGTCACTTGACCTGGCCTTCGCCATAGTTGAAAAGACTGGACAATTAAACCTTAAAGAAAATAATTTCCATTTGATTATTAATGGAAAGATGAACATCACTCATTCTTATATACATGCTTTTTATTTGTTACTTATGTGGTAGGCAGAGGCATCCAAACCCACATTCATGATTGAGGCTACATTTTCTTCAGGGTGCATACATACATTTTATTTGAGAATATATCAAATTACAGACTTAACTTACTAAATGAGTATAAAATAATGGAAGGACAAGAAGTAGTCAGAAGTTTTAAATGTATTATCTTTTAGGAAATTAGTAATTTTGTATATATACCTTCAAAGAGAAGGAAAACGTATAATGTTAAATAATCGCCAGTTTTCAGTGCTTTAAACACTTAAAAGCCATTAAAACTAAAAAGAAAGACTCCATCTGATGTCAAATGTAGCTAAGCCAGCCCCAAAGGTCAAAAAGGAAGTTTATTTTACTTTACTTTTTAAAAAAAAGCCCATAACCATATAGCTTCTGCTTATTAAGGTCTCTGAAATTCTTAGGACAGAGAAAGTTGGAAGACAGTCACTGTCACTGAAAACACTCACCTTTACATTGTGCATACTCATGATGTTACCACAGTCATCCATGTACTGCTTCAGATCCTTGTCCTGTCAAAACACCATAATCATTGTTCAGTACGACTGTGGACAGCAGGTTACATGAATATTATTTATTGTTAGAACCAAAATAATTCATCAGAAAACTGAGTTTTCTGCCAAAGACTTTCAATGGTAAAAAACCTAAGAGCCTGAACATGCAGAAAACTCTGGCTTTCCAGGGGATACAAACACCCATTTTCCAGCAACCTGCATCATCTCAGACAACATTATTTGTTACTGCCGCCTTCTCCATCTTGTGTGCACCACAGTATTTTGTGGAATTGTTACATTCTCTAATTACATTGGAAGAGCTTTTCCTCATCTTTCTTATTATGCTTACATATTCCAGCACATTAAACAAAAGAATATCATTAGGTAAAGTTTCACTGAGAAAGTGAAAATCTACAATGGAAGAGGTAAGCAAAGGAGATATGTAACTGTGGTCACTAGCTTGAAACAGTTGTTAGAAAAAGATGGAATGTGTTGTTTACTTCAAAGCACCCTTTTTTTCCTTAGCTAACTTGTGAGAGTTGCATCATAACAGAAAAGTATCATCTGAATAGTAGTGTGATTATCCTTTCTTACAGGTAACAATTTTGGTACAATAGGCAGTTTGTTGAGGCAGGTCACCACTAACTGCTATTAGTGAAATTCCGAAATGATCAGAACAGGATTTAGTCTTTACAGCAATTTAAGAACTGAATACCCTTTTCTCATTTTCAGCTAGCTGAATGATTCTAAATGCAGGAGAAAACTGTAATGGTCCCGCTATTTTTAAAAAGAGTACAGAACTTGGTTATGTCTTTATTACTTAGAAACAATAAACTGAATGTAAAGCTCGCTGGTTTAAGCACTTACCAGATATTCAAAAACAAGAGTCAAAGACTTGTCTGTGTGCACAATATCGTGTAAAGTAACAATATTTGCATGCTTCAGATCTTTTAATAATGACACTGCAAAAGAGAATCATATAATAAATGCAAACTCACGAAGTAATCGCATTTCTAGCAAGTTCATACATATATAATGTTTTTTATTTGAAAGCTTTTTTAAGAACATAATACTCATAGGATTAAGTTAATTAAAAATGTATTTAATCAAAACACCAAGCAGGTATTTGAGTAACAAACTGTAAATATTTCCTAAATTAAACTTTTCAGGCAGTAGTCATCATTTGTTAAAATGTATTCTGAATCACTGAAAGCTACTCACCAATAATAGTCTAATTGAGTATGAAATCATCCATTTATAACACTGCATATGTGAACACAACCACACCCCTCCATAAAGTAAATAAATCTGAAACATTAACTCTTAATACATCTCAACTAGTTTTTCTCATCAAAACTACTACCAATTTCATTAATCTCCCACATAGCCTATGTACTTCCAAGTACCAATAGAACTTGGGTCAAAAAGAAATCCAGAAATATCTGAATTCTAAGTGAAAAAAAAAGTTATCACCTTCTCTTATGGCTGTGCATGGTGCTCCCTCTTCATGCTCCAGACGGATTTCCTTCAGAGCTACCAGGTTCTCTGTCAATTTACTTCTCCCCTTATAAACTGTTGCATAAGTACCCTGCAAAATGGAAAAAGAAGGAAACTTATAAATTGTTCCTTTACTGAAAGATAACTTAAAAAAGAAAATATAAACTTCTATCTGAGGTTCTAGTAGGTTTCATTTTGGATATGATTAGCTTTTACAGTGTTGCCTTTTGATGCATGTAAAACTATTTTGTAAGCAGAAGTCTGAACATAGAGAAGCTACAAGGGATGTGCAGGCTTAACAGCTCTGAAAATTACACAGGAAGCTATACACTGCACAGCCACCAAAGGAGTCAGATCATGTAGCATTAAGTTCACTAAGTTCACTGCTAGGATCACTTATGCTCTTGAAAGTCTCTATTTGATTAAAACTACCTCAGGTACCTCTAGACTATATTGTAGTCATGTTTCCAAAGGCTGCAGACACACTCATCCATTACTTTTATAAAAACATACAACTTTTTTTGATAGCTTCTTGTCTTTGTTACCTATTTTACATGAGAATTTTTGGGGGGGCGAGGAGGAGTTTTCCAAGTTTCATTTTGGTTGACATAACAAACCAACCCCAGTAAATGCAAAGAGGAAGCAATAAAGTTACAGAAACTGTCCTAGGTTCCAGTACAGTACTGTAAGGCTCTACATAGGGATCTGGACAGCCTGGATCAACAGGCAGAGGCCAATGGTATGAGGTTCAACATGGCCAAGTGCCGGGTCCTGCACTTGGGTCACAACAACCCCCTGCAACACCCCAGGCTTGGAAAAGAGTGGCTCAAAAGCTGCTCAGCAGAAAAAGATTTGGGGGTGTTAGTCAACAGCCGGCTGAAGATGAGCCAGCAGTGTGCCCAGGTGGCCAAGAAGGCCAACAGCATCCTGGCTTGTATCAGCAATAGTATGGCCAGCAGGAGAAGAGAAGTGATTGTCCCCCTGTTCTCAGCACTGATAGGGCTGGACCTTGAATATTGTGTTCTGTTTTAGGCCTCTCACTACAAGGAGGACACAGGTGCTGGAGCGTGTCCAAAGCATGGCAACAAAGCTGGTGAAGGGTCTAGAGAACAAGTCTTACAAGGAGCGGCTGAGGGAACTGGAGTTTAGCCTGGAGAAAAGGAGTCTGAGGGAAGACCTTACCACTCTTGACAACTACCTGAAAAAGAGGTTGTAGCGAGGTGGATGTTGGTCTCTCCTCCCAAATAACAAGTGACAGGGCAAGAGGAAATGGCTTCAAGTTGTGCCAGGGAGGTTTATAATGGCTATGAGGAAAAATTTGTTTACAGAAAGGGTTGTAAAGCATTGGCACAAGCTGCCCAGGGAAGTGGTGGAGTCACTATCCCTGGAGGTATTTAAAAGACACGTCGATGTGTCACTTACAGACATGATTCAGTGGTGACTTGGCAGTGTTAGCTTAATGGTTGGACTCGATGATCTCAAAGGTCTTTTCCAAACTAAATGATTCTATGATTCTACATACCTGGTACTGTCCGCTACACTTTGTAAGCAAGTGAGATAATAAAACACTCCCACAACTATGACCTGCTAGCTACTAGACTAACGCTCCTCCAGACAGGCAATGGTATGTCATGTCTAGAGATTCATCTAACAACTAAGAGAGGCAAAATAAAAAATAAATGCATTTGGAAAGTAAAATGTTGCAAATGGAGGACTGGCTGCAATATTGATTAATGGCTCAATCAAATTAGACAGGACTGACACCTAGTCCCTCCTGAATTCTACAGTTTCTCTGAAAGTCAGAGGCTGAGCGGAGATAGAAAGCTGTACTGCTGCCGTCCCAGAAGGAAAGGCAAACTCAGTGTTACGTACTTCACTTGGCAGCATTTGTCTGGCTGCCCAGCTCAGGTATGCATGTTCTCTACCAGAACATGCATAGCTACTGCCTGCTCCCTGCAAGTGCTGGCTTCTTGTCCAGCACGCGTGCTCCCTAAACACCTAACTCGTGGCAGGAAGACACCAGACTTAACTAGTTTTACTATCGACAGAATAATTTTGTCTATCTGTACGCAAAGCCAGCCTATATAAGAAGGTCACAGATCATTTGCTAATGGAGTCTTTCTCTTCCCCAGCTCAGTGATGTTTTTCCTGCTTTTTTTTTTTGTGCTTATTATATATGCACTTTACGTGCTTTATGTGGCTGCGACATTGGTACATGTGCTGAATATGTTTGGTTTACTGAAAAGATAAATTCAATATTTTGAGGGACGTGGAGATTTTCAGTCAACATTTATATAAAATTTAATGTAGACACTGTCATCAAAGCAGCAGTAATTTCAAAAGAAAGCTATACATACCTCTCCAAGCTTTTCTAACTTGATATAGGTTTCCATTTTTCCAAATCCAATTTCTGACTGCAATGAAAAGAAATAGAAAAAAACCGTGATCACTAAAACTGCACACTTTATTTATACATAATCTAATCAGCAAGCTAAACTTTGTTTCAGAAAAATACCTAACAATACTTGACCAAACACATTTATTTCCTGAAACACACATCTGTTTATCCTGACTTAGAGAAATACTGCTGCACCCTGTTTTATGGTCTCTTACTTCTAATGGCTGGTGCATAGAGTTACACCTATGCTATTGTCTATGCAATATTGTACATGTATACATAAAATACAATTACTGTAAAAACTTTTTTTTGTATTTCAAAGAAAATATCAGACACAAAGGATAACAAGTCCTCACTTGATACTTTTTATAGCCTTCTTCCTTTGATTCCTACTAAGCCTTAAAAAAAGATGCGCCTTTGAAGCAGAGCACAATATTCATGTACTGTAATTAACATCTGCTAGCAAGCATTCGATGACAACCTCAGAATAATGAGTCCTTGGATTTCTGTTTTTAAAGGTTAGTTTGAAATCATGAAAGGACAATGCAGCAAACGCACATGTGCATGCCACAGCACTGCTGGCAGGTTTCATTTTGGACTTTTAAGCCCTGAAAGAATTTTTAAAGGACAAACCAAAACATCCTTGTGACACTAAGCTGATTCCACGCACACACCATATTCATTAGAGGGCACTGTTTTTCTGTCTAATTTCTGGAAGGTAAGGAGAAAACTTCAACTGCTGTCAGGGCTCAATGTTAAATGAGCAAGGGGATTTAGATCCAGCCTCCAAATACTATATTCCACTAAAAAACTTCTACTAGAAGCATACTTCACTGGCATCTGAAAAGATGTTTGGGGAAGTCTATTCCTAGTTCAATGCTACCTCAGCAACTTAATGGTTCATGAGCTAAAAAATTCTGGCACAAATATTTAACTTGCTACATTATTATTACTTCCAGTGTTTTGACCCAATCTTTTATTCTTTTAATATTGTTCTTGTAAAAGACGACATGCAGATCAGAGCTTTAGTCTAAGCATTCTAAACTGTATTTTTTCAGAGGGAAAAATACATGATAAAACTAAACCACTGCTTTGTTATAGACATTATTAATTCACAAAGAATAAAATAAAGATATTTCACAGTTAGTAAAACTAATTCACTACACGTTTTCATATTTTTCAGCAAAAAGAAAAAGCCATTAAATCAAGAAAACAAATAAAAATGTGTTTTTCATAAACCTATCCAGCTTTTCTCTGTAAAGAATTTCTCGCCAATGAGTTTGCTCGGGACCTTAACTAACATTAAGAAAGCTGGTAGATCAAATTATGACTGAAATAATAGCTTTTGTAAAAGTAAGACAATAATGGGGTTTTTTACTATTTCAGGGATGTACATATTTTATATGAGTATCCAAGATTTCTAACATTTATACTCCATATGACAGTATAGGAATCCTCCTTCTGCCATTGCCAAGGAAAAGACTGATTTTTTAAAATAACACAATGATCTAAAAAGCTATATACAAATTTATTAATTCATTCTCGTAGGAATTCATGAAAGCTTAAAAAAAAAAAAAATCTATCACCTCAACAGCAATTCTGAGAAAGAAAATTTGTTATTAAATACAAATAGAACAGTGAGGAGGACCTGCCTTCAAATTATGCTGCTTTAGGGCCTTCCTATCACATGAGAGCCCCAGCCTTGACCTAAAACTATGTGGCCTACTTGCTCAAACGGATCATCCCTGCTCTAAAACCCAGAAGGATTTAAGTATGCACTTCGGGAATTGAGTTTAGCCGCTGATTTCAATTGGTCAAGACCTTCACTGAGAAATGACAGGGCCCAGTTTGCAGAAGAAAAATGAAAGAAAAGGTGACATTCTTGAATGGATTTTGACACGTGCACACTGAAGTTCAGGACGTAAAAGCCAAAGTGTAAATGAAGCTGAATCGTACCTATGGTATACAGGCATCTGGACTAAATGGAATCTGAAGATCTGAAGGGTTGGCTAGCAAGGCAAACGCATTACACTTACTAGTGATGCTCTACGAGAACGTCGACTCATTGGCTGATCAAACGGTGGGCTGTTAATCTGCAACTTTTCAAGATAGCCATCAGGTATCCTGATGTCAGCAGGCAGGGACAAGCGCTTGTTCAAATCCTGCAGCAAATAATGGTAAAAAGAGAAGAGTCAAGTATAATTCAGAATTTCCTAAAACATCTTTTAAAACCTATAGTGTTACTGTTTTTCCAGTGTTACTATTTAAAACAGAAATATTCATATGAATGAAAAAAATCTCAAAAATTGGTTGAAAAACATATTTTCTAACAATCCTTCAAAGTGCTTAGGTATAGGTAAAAAAAAAAATCAGTGCTTTACGAACTCATTACTCTAACAAGAGGAATGAAATATTAAAATGTAATTAATTACATTGTGGATAAATATACCGAATTTATTTGAATACTCATACCTACCTGGAACACCAGAAACCAAGAATTCAGAAGCTGGTCCATAAATTTGTTTTTCATTGAGTAATTACATTAGATTAACAAGAGAAATTCATGACTCAAAATACATCACCCTCTCTGACTACTAGAATTTATAAACTTGCTTCAGTTTCCAATTCTCCAGTCTTACACAACAGAATCACTTCATTATTAGAGCCAAACTACTACAGATGTTAGTACTTTTTTCTATTTCGAACTCTACTATAGGATCTTTAGAAAACCAAAGTGCAATTATATAAAAGCAGTTTTTCCTTACATAAGATTCTGTTTTTCACCAGTAAGTTTCTCTAACAATGACATGCATTATGTCTAAGATAAGAGGGAAACAAAATTTGCTTGGCAAAATTTCTTTGGCAAGTGTGAAAAAAAAAAAAATTTTTTGGGGGAAGGGACTGGGCTTTTTTTTTTTTTTTTTCCAGTTTGGCTTTAATCTCAAACATGCCAGAAAATGAAATATCAAATATTTTCTTGAAGCGGCCACTCACCACCACAGACATAAGGGCAACATATCCAGACTCACAAGAAATTAAAAGTAATTTCTGAA